>NW_027094150.1:457500-673728 GCF_029207755.1 Chamaea fasciata | reverse complement strand
TTTAGGTGTTCAATAAGGCCTAGCATTCTCGTGAACCGGGTTGAACAGCACGGACAAGGCGGAATGGTATCCGAGATAGAAACCATAGGTGGTACTGAAGGCCCATCCGCTGTGTTCTTCCCAGGAAGAGCTGCAGATGTATCCTGCTCTTCACGCCCTTTTCCTGCACACTCAGTCCCATCTCCCTTATTCTCTCTGATAACTCGAGTTTCATAAGGTTCTGGGAACTCAGCTAGTCCCTCCCAGACTTTTTCATGATGAAACCCATCTACATATACATGTTCAGAATTCAAGAATTCCAAACTAGCCAGATGGAATTCTTCCTTGCTTACAGTCTGGGCTTTGATAGGACTATCAGCTGGCCTAACTATAAGATCTAAATCGTTAGTCTGAGTGGCAGTTGATATGCACCGTAATACAAGTGATTGCACCATTTCCCGCCACGATGTTACTGTGCCTTGAGGGAGATCAGAGACAGTAGCTGTCCCTCAAAAGCTACTGATTGTTTCCAACTGTACCCCGTGGACAAAGGTAGAGGTGTACACTTTTCAATCTGAAGAGCAGTTTGCCCTTCCGAGACAGTAGTCAGTCCCTCCCTACTGCTCGTGCCCTATTACACAGTCGCGGGCAAGGTCACAGCTGAGGGTATTCTAAGTTAGCAGGCAGCCCTCTCCGCTCTCCTGACTTTGTCCAACTATAGCCCGTGGACAAGGCTTCGGGTGCACAATTTGTGGCCTGAAGAGCAGTGTCGCCCTTCCGAGACGGTAGTGGGTCCCTCCCTACCCTCGTGTCCATGCGTGGACAAGGCCTTGTGCCCCTTTTTGTGACCCGAAGAGCAAGCCCATCATTCTAACTTTCTGCCTTCTGGTGGCAGATTCTGTTGTGCTTACTTTTCACAGGAGAACTTCGAGGGACATGAAGGCCATATAAAACATGATAAATATTTGAAATTGGGAATTCTCAGAAGTATTAATGAACACATTGGCTGCTACAACTAGGGATTTGGCCAAATTATAACAACCATTGCAGTCATCCTTCTTGGCTTTGGGGACACATCAGTGGTTGCTATCAAACATATTACCAAGCTGGGAAAAGACAAATGTGAATGATCACAAATGGATAATCGATACACTTGGTGCCACACAAAGCAATGTCTCTTTGGCTCTCAGCTGTATCCAGGCACAGCTATGGATGCAGTCAGTTGCCGCCTCAATTATAAGAGAAGGAGAGGAAGGCACTTCTCCTGCTGAAATTCGGAAAATAGTTTGGGACAATGCCAATGATTTTGAAAGAGATTTCCAATCCTGGTGGATTTTAGTGAATTTTACTTACAACCTCAGTACAAACACAGTCACAGTTTTTGTGTTATGCTGTCAGTTGCCGCCTCAATTATAATAACCATACGTAATGCCTCAGTGCACCTGATACTGTTAATGCAATTATCGCTCAAGATATTTGTCTGGACACAGAACAAAATATCTGCCACTTTGAAATTCACCCTAACCAGACTTTTGTAACAGTGCTAATATATATGGGCAATGGGTGTGCATGCTCTAGAACTGCTTCTGGTGTTGTAGTTTAGAAAATGTAATGGTGGATACTAAAAATCACTCAAATTACTGTTTGTAACTTTATCAAAATTATAGGATGTGATTTTCCTTACATAGCCCCAGTTACCTCTTATTACCTTTTACAATCTGATTATACAGTGATGCACAAATTATTGCCTCCCCCTGTTGGGATGAATCTTATTTTGGTGAAGCAATTGTTGCTTCATCAGGACTTAATTGAAGTTTTGGAAAAGATCAAGAAAAACAGACAGAAAACCCTGGTAACTATTCATCACAATGTGAGAAAAATACATTATGTCATGGAAAGGGTAAGAAAAGATGCTGAACACAGGTGGTGGGATACCCTTTTTGGGTGGTCACCTACTGCCACAGGTATCCTGAACAAAGTGTGTCATCCCATTGTTGTTCTTTTGATTTTAGTTTTGATTGGTTTTGTTTTCTTAGCAATCTTATTCATTATGAATTGGAGATTGATGAAATGGTTAACGCAATTGATGTCTATAATGAATGTACACAATCCATCATTATAAACTATAAATAGATTATGTTTAGGTGAAAATTAGTTTTTATGATTAGTTTTGATTTTTATGATTTGATGTTTGGATGATTTGATGTTGGATTTTTGTGATTTGTTTTGATTATTTGAAAAAAATGGTTTTTAAAAATTGTTTTAAATTATTATTGATTGTACTTTTGCTAATTATTATTTTCAGAAATTGTTCTAATCAATATTGATTGATTCTGTTTCTCTTTTATTTCCTTTCCCTATTTTTCCTTTTCCTCTCTTTCTCTCTCTTTCTCTGTCACTCTCTCTACTGTCTCTGTTTTTTGGGATATGCTACCAACGTGGACGAGTCCTGAAGACTTCACAAGACTACGAAATCCTGCTGAAGGAGCTCTCTTGATGACAATCGTGAGTCACGGGGTGGTGTAAGAGACGGTCCGAAGATCCCTCATCTGCCTCACAACCATCGTCAAGGACAGAGACTGAAACCCCTAAAAGGGACTTTAAAATCTCAACATAGGAGTTCTGGCCTGGCTGAGGTGAGATGTTGGCCGAGTGCTGCCTGCCGGTGTGTTCGATGGAAAAACCCAGCATGCGTATTGAAACATCAGAACCTGAGCAGAAACAATGGGCAAGTCACGGTGAAGTGACCGCGCCTGCTGACTCGTACTGGTTGACACTGTACCTGCTGACGACCGACTTGTTCTGAGTTCTCAAAACGAACACACTGTAATGATTTCCCCCACCTGTTTGGCCAACTGCCTGTCGCTTCAAAGAGGACTATAAGGACCCCTGAGTTAATCACAGACTTTGAGATCTCCCCACAGAAGAAGACGGGTCTGTTGGCTGGACCACGAGGATTTCATCTCTCCGTTGGTAGCTATAACCCACCCCCACTTTCTCTTTCCTCACTATCCTTTATTTCCCTTCAAATCCCCTCTATTGCACTTCTGGGCACTAAATAAAAATGCATTTTGGATTGAGCAAACTGAGTTGTCCCCCGCTGTGTCTTTTGCGCCTTGAGATCCCTAAAATGAATCATCAGGTTCCCCGCATATATTTGCGGACCCTGACAGCTTTTCAGCTGCGGGGGGCAAGGGACAAAGGCAGCGTTAGAGACACATTGGGGCCACTGGGATGGACTGGGAGGCAGGGGAAAGCAAGGGGGTACCTGGGAAGAAGCCTGCGGGGAGCAATGGGGGGGTGCAGGAGCTGCTGTGTTCCTGCCCAGAAGTTGTGGGGTCCTGACCGAGAGGCACAGATGGGGCAGGGGCTGCGTCCTGAGTCATCCAGTGGGGTCCTGGGGTGACAGGGGCGAGAAGGCAACAGGGGCCCTGGGAAAGGGGGTTCCCTGGGAAAATTCCATGGGGCAGGGCTGGTGTCTAGGCGATCAGCAGGGGTGCACTGGGCCGTGTAGGACAGACTGGGATGACCTGCAGTGTGGTGGCCCTGTGGGGGTAGGGTCTGAGGCCGGCAGAATTCATGATACCCACAAGCAGTGTTTTCACTATTTCAACATTGTCTAAATCAATCTCCAGAGGGACCAGGAGACCTTGCAGGTCCCTGGGATGACCCTAGTGTCAGCAAGGGACAATAGGACCAAACTGCCCCTCCATTCCTAGAGGGGATGCCCTCCAATCCCAGCACCCCGCTCCTCATCCAGTGATCATTTTCAGCCCTTTTCAGGAGTGCCTGGAAAGGATTGCAAAGGTCTGGGCTGGATTGGGCCTTGTAGGGCTGTGGGGGGACACGGGTGCATGGATCAGGGTGGAGGTGCAGACAATGGGATGGGGGTTGAGAGCCTCCAAGGAGATGAAAGACACTGAAGTGGGGTGACCTGAAGAGCCCAAGGGACTGGGCTGAGGGTGTGGAAGGGGCCCTGTTGGATACAGGGGAGAAGAAAGGAATTCCATTGTAGGGACATGGGATTGCAAGGGAGGGGCTTGATGGAGACAGAAGAAACAGGATAGATGAGGACAAAACCAGAGAGGCTGGGAGATGGTTTGGGAGTAGGTGAGGAGTCCAGGAATGGCATCAGGAGACGGTGCTGCCGTGGACAGGGAGATAGGCAAAGGACTAAGGGGGAAAAGGGGGGAAAAAGAATTGGGAATGATCAGTGGGAGGGAATCCAGCCAAGAGGAGAACCTGGAGAGGAGATGTCTGAGGAGGCCAAAAGGATGGGATGGTAGGCTACATAGGGTAGGATATAGGGACATTGTGATATTGGGCCTCATCTTGGCCTGTACTGGGAGGCACAGCAGGATGGGGAGGAGCAGGGCCATGCTGAGCAGAGCCACCTTCATCTTCCTGTCACACTGGGCAGCTCTGGCTGAGGTGGCACCAGAGCGGGAGCACCTTAATCCCCTCCAGAACTTCTCCCTGCCCCCTCCCGTACATGCCTCAGGCCAAAACCCAGTTTAGCACAGCCCTCAGCCCTGGCTATGAGCCCAGCCTTGGCACAGAGTCCATCCCTCCTGCGGCCCTGGCATCTCGCCGACTTCCTGCACGGGCCGCCTGCCCCTGTAGGGCCCAAGTACCTCTGGGGGCCAAGGGATTTGGCAGGGAGCTGAAGGCAAGTGGATCCCTACTCCAACACTATCCATCCTCCAACAGTCCCCCAGATCCCCGCATCTCCCAGTGCTCCTCCCCTCCGGGAGCTTTCCCTGCAGGACACTCTAGAGCTGAACCCAGCCCCAAAGTGGAATGTGGGAGAACAATGGGGTCATGGCTAATAGGATCAGCCGCATAACTGGGATCTCCAGGCAATGGGGAATGGTGAACACCTGCAGACACAGCTGAAGCTTTGAGAATTACTCAGCTGTAGCACTTGCCACATCCACAGCGCCCCATTTCTCAACCCTGCAGACACCAAACTGCTTCTGTCTCCAGCCCCAGAGCAGATTCCAGATGGGAGCATACCCTGCCTTGCCTCTCGCCCTGTCACACCTGCAGCCACTCTGCCATCTCAGAGTACCTGGCTCCCTCTCTGCACAGCTGCCCCGCACAAAGACTCCCAGGGATCCCATCCCCAACAAGGCTCTAACTGCCCCAGGCTGGGACCTGCCCACAGCTCCCCAAGGGCCCTTGTCCCCACAGAGGGTCTCTGCAATGCCCTGGCAAGCCAAATACTAGGACAGTAGACATCTAGACACGTCCACACACACACACACACACGCACACACACACAGAGGGACACAACTCTGGATTTGCTGAAGGGGTTTATTGATCATTCAACAGGAATGTCCCTGGGCTCAAGGGAAAACAAGGGAGTCACTCAGGGACGATCATCTCCTGATGCCTGTGGAGCTCCCTGGGCGGCTGCTGGAAGGGGTCGAGCCGGGGACAGCGCAGTTCCCGGCCGTCCGGCAGCACCCGCTCCCTGTGCAGCAGAAGGAAGCCGTGGGGCGGGCGCCCGGGCGGCAGCGGCGGCCGCTCCCTGGGGAGCTGCTGGGAGCCGCAGGGCGGGCGCCTGCGCCCCTCCCGCCCCGCCGCCGGCCACTGCCTGTTGGCCGCACTCCGGCGCCTGATGCGGAGACGGAGGTCGGGGCGGTCGCGGAGAAACCAGGGGTTCGCGTAGTGGAGCCAGGTGCCGGCATCGCCCGGCGCGGCCGCGCCAAGCCAGCCCGGCACCTTGCGGCAGCCGTAGCAGTTGAGCTGGCGCAGGAAGTTGCGCAACCGCGTGGCCCGGAAGGTGTGCGGGGCCGGCCCCCGGGAGCCGCCCGGGCCGAGCAGCTCCCGCTGTCCCAGCGCACGGAGCAGACGCGGGGGCTGTTCGCCAGGCGCCACAGCTTGGCGGGGAAGGAGGGGAAGGAGAAGAGAAGAGAAGAATCTGACAGCTACTTTAAAACTGTCATGCCCATCACCAGTTTAGAGATGAATTGTAGAGTAGGATTATAGATAGGATTTTAGAGTAGGATTGTAGCAAGGATTTTAGTGTAGGGTTGTAGCATAGGTTATAAACAAATAAAGTTTGTGAAACCTCAACTCCTTTCAAAGATTCCCCTCCTTCTGAGCCTGTGAGAATGCTCAACATTTCCTTCTGAGCTGTCCATTTTTGCTTAGAGGTGGAATGTGACATTGATGCCTTCTTTGGTACGGTTTGAAGGGGGGGAAGGCTCTTCTTCCATCATGCTCTCCAGACCGCAGTGCCTTTGGAATATGGCCCACTGGCTGGGTTTTACCTAGCTGTGGCACTTGTGTTTGAGGCAGAAAGGGCAGTGGCATTTGCAGGCAGAACCAAAGGACGAGTGGGGCAGCCCAAATACCCTGTGCAGATGCAGGCCTTGAGCTCTGACTCGAGAGCATTTGGGTTCCTGCTACTTGCATTTGTATCCCTAAGTGCAATCTCTTTGTCTGGGGGACAGTTTTGCACAAGTGAGACAGCAGAGAGACCACCGCCCGCCCCTCTCTCCCCGCAGAGCAGCGCTCACCCCGGGCCGGCCCCTGCCCCTGTATCCCCGCAGAGCAGCGCTCACCCCGGGCCGGCCCCTGCCCCTGTATCCCCGAGAGCAGCGCTCACCCCGGGCCGGCCCCTGCCCCTGTATCCCGGCAGAGCAGCGCTCACCCCGGGCCGGCCCCTGCCCCTGTATCCCCGCAGAGCAGCGCTCACCCCGGGCCGGCCCCTGCCCCTGTATCCCCGCAGAGCAGCGCTCACCCCGGGCCGGCCCCTGCCCCTGTATCCCCGCAGAGCAGCGCTCACCCCGGGCCGGCCCCTGCCCCTGTATCCCCGCAGAGCAGCGCTCACCCCGGGCCGGCCCCTGCCCCTGTATCCCCGCAGAGCAGCGCTCACCCCGGGCCGGCCCCTGCCCCTGTATCCCCGCAGAGCAGCGCTCACCCCGGGCCGGCCCCTGCCCCTGTATCCCCGCAGAGCAGCGCTCACCCCGGGCCGGCCCCTGCCCCTGTATCCCGGCAGAGCAGCGCTCACCCCGGTCTCCTCCCTGCCGTCCGCGCCGCCCCACGCGGGCAGCAGGGCCGGCCGCTCACTCGAGGCGCACGGGCGGGAAGAGAGGAAGCAGCCGCCCCCGGAGGCCAGGCCCGTCTCCAGCCGGGGCCGGCGGGTCCGGGCCGCCCATCCCGCCCCGCCCAGGCGGGACCCCGACCCTCAGGGGCGGAGCGGGGCGTGTGCTGCCCGGCCGCTCGCTGCGCCGCCATCGCGGCCCGGGAGGAGGGAGGAAGGTCGGAGGGGTCTTCTACTAATCCAGGTTACTTCAAGCTCCGTTCGGCCTGGCCTTGAGCCCTTCCAGGAATGGGGCATCCACAACTTCTCTAGGCAACCTGTGCCAGCACTTCGCAAAGGGTTTCTTCCCAATATCTAATCTAAACCCGTCCTCTCTCAGTTTGAAGCCATTTTCCCGAGTCCGATCGCAACGTGCCCTTGTAAAAAGTCCCTCTTCAACTCTCTTGTACCTTTAGGTACTGGAAGGTGCTCTGAGGTCTCCCCAGAGACTTCTCCAGGATGAACAACTCCAGTTCCCAGCCTGACCCTATAGCTGAGGCGCTCCAGGCCTCTGAGCATTCTTGTGGGCATAATTACCCACAGCTGAACCAGTAACACAAGTTTATTTCATACAAGTTCAGGAAATGGCTGTGGGAGCTATGCAAAAAGCTGAGATTTGATACATAAAATTGATGCATTTGTATTTTAAAGTATTTGAATTTTGCCCTGCAGCCGAGAACGTACATCACTTCATCTCCCATTTCCAACCTATTCTCATTTTCCTTTGTCCTTTTTTCCTCTTTCTCTTCTGTACAAGGTGTTTTTCCCTTTTCTTCAACTTTTGTTTCCCACCTCCATGTCTCTATCTTCATGGGAAAATACACTTCATCCTCAAGACTGCTGCAGGTTTATGCTGCTAGTCAGACGTGATCTCAGGTGTTCCCAATGCCGTGCAATTAAGCTTTCACCAAAAACTAAATTAATCTGATCTATTTTAGTGCCTAAATTGTTGTACTTATTATTGAAGTGCAGAAAATCACTGATGGATTTTATTGTTACATGTTCTGTACAGCAGGGAATAATTATCTCTGTTCACAGAGAAGTAGCTGAAGCACGGCTATTTTGCCTTAAGTCATTTGGCATCTGGCTGTGACAGTGTTTCAGTCTAAATCATCTGTATTTAAGTCTAGGATCCTGTCTGCTAAACTAAGCATTCTCAAAAGTGCAAAACACATCTGAGGACTGCTGAGTTTTCTCTCAGTGCTTTAGATACCACCTACTAAAGTCAGAGGAAAGGCTTCTCCTGGCTTACATGAACCTCCAGCCCCTAGCTCTAGCCTGAGCAGAAGCTGGGTGGATCAGAGGTTGCTCTTACAAGGAGAAGGAAAATTAGGTGGGATTTGGTGGGATGTGGTGGGATTTCAAGAAATCCACTTGCCAAAGCACTCAGCATTGCATATCAGAGTAGGCACACTTGTTATGTGGGAGATTGCGAGGAGACAGGGCAATCATGATCATACCGCCTTCATCATCTCCCTGCCCCTTGTCCCTCTGTCCCTAAGATTAGCCCAGTAATCTTCATGCCTAGGAAGAACTAAGAAATAAGGCACTAAGAAGTACTTCTCTGTCATTCAAACCTCTTAAAAAAAAAATTAAAAAAATTTAGGCTTTCTTGTAGCTTAAAACATCTAGACAAGGTGACCCAGCACCCTGTCCAGCTGAATCTTAAAATTGCCCAGTGCTGGGGAATCCACCACTTTCTTGGGGAGATTTTTCCAATGGCTGATTTTTCCTATTGCGAAGCATTTTACTCCTGTGTCTAACTGGAATCTCCCCAGAAGTGATTTGAATCCATTATCCTTTGTCTTTTCCATGGGAGTCCATATAAAAAAAGGATTTTCCACCTTCTCTGTAGCCACCCTTTAAATACTGGGATGTGGTGCTAAAGCTTTCCCTGAGCCTTCTCTTCTGACAGCTGAGCAAGAACATTTCTCTCAGCTGTTCTTTCTATGTCAAACTTCTCAAACCTTGATGTTCTTATTTTTGGCTCCTTTTGGGCCAAATTTTGGACATTTTTGACATTTTTGATCTTTTTTATCATTTTGGGTGGTTTTGGCTCCTTTTGGGTCAATTTTGGACAATTTTGACTCATTTTTGAATATTTTTGGGTCATTTTTCAGCCATTTTGGGTCAATTTTGGGTCAATTTTGAACGACTTTGTGTCTTTTTATCATTTTTGGTACATTTTGGTTCATTTTGGGTCAATTTTGACGATTTCTGTGACTTTTTCTCTCCCCTCCCCTCCTGCCGCAGAGGAGGCGCCGGAGCTGGAGCTGCCCCTCCCCCCATGTGAGGAAATGGGGGGAAATCCCTCGGATTTGGGTAAAAAATGGGGAAATTGGAGAAATTTGAGTGGAAATTTGGGAAATTTCGGGGGGACATGGGAAATTTTAGAGGATTTGGGGTAATTTGGGGAAAAATTGGAGTCAAAAATGGGGAAATTTGGAGAAATTTTGGGGGAAAATTGTAAATTTTAGAAAATTTGGGCCAAAAACTGGGAAATTTCTGAAAAATTCTGGAAATTTTGGTGATTTTGGGAAATTTGGGGGGAAATGGGAAATTTTAGAGGATTTTGGGAGCTTTTGGGAAATTTTGGTGGAAATTTGGGAAACTCGGGTCAAAAATGGAGAAATTTGGAAAGGGTTTTTTTGGAAAATAGGGAATTCTGGGAAATTTGGGTCAAAACTGGTGAAATTTGGGAAAAATTTCAGAAAATTTGGGTCCAAAATTGAGAAAATTTAGGGAAAAATTTGGGGAAAAATCAGGAAATTTGGGGAAAATTTGGGGAATTTTGGGATAATTTGGGGGAATTTTGGTGGTTTTAGGTAATTTAGGGAAATTTTAGGGAAAATTGGGGATTTTTGGGGAAATTTGGAAGATTTGGGGGAATTTTAATAGATTTGGGGAGATTATTTGAGGAATTTTTGGGAATTGGGACATTTTGGGGAAATTTTGGAGATTTTTGGGAAAATTTCGGGAATTTTGGGGAAATTTTGGAACAATTTTGAGGGATTTTGGAAAGTTTTCAGGAAAATCGGGAATTTCCGGGGAAATTTGGAGGATTTGGGGGAAATTTGGAGAATTTTTATGGATTTTGGGAGATTTTTGGGAATTTGGTGAAATTTGGTGATTTGGGGTTTTTTCGGGGATTTTGGGGGAAAATTTTGGGGGATTTCAGGAAAATCAGGAAAATGTCTGGAAATTTGAGGGATTTTGAGAAAATTTTGGGGAAATTTTGGGATTTTTTGGGAATTTTTCGCTAATTCTGCCTCTCCCCCTCCTCAGAGCTTTTGCTGGAGCCGCTGGAGGAGGAGCCCACATTGAGGCGGGGCCTAAAACGGAAGTGAGAGGAGCCAGAGCCCCAAACGAGACTCGGGGGCAAGGCCAAGACCAACGATGGGGCGAAATTCCCAAAGAAATCGTAAAAATACTGAGAAATTCGGGAGAGAATGTATAAAATAAAACGGTGAAAAAAACCAACATGGCGGCCAACAGCAGGTGGGGCTTAAACCGGAAGAGGGCGCGGCCTAAGCAGAACTTGAGTCGGGGCGGGACCAAAAACCAAAAATGGGGAGAAATTCCACAAAAAAAATTTGGGAAACTTTAAAGGAAAACTGAGATAGAGAAAGAAAAAACCCAAATGGCGGCCGGGTGGGCGGGGCTTAAACCAGAAGTGTGTGCGTGTAAACAGGAAATGGGTGGGGCTTCGAACCGGAAGTGGGCGGAGAAATCCGGATGTTGAGATTCTGGCAATTTTAATTGTCCCTAATGAGTGGGAGGAGCTTCAACAGGAATTTGGCGGCGTGAAATCCGGACGTGGGCGTGGTTTAAAAAGGACATGACACCGTTTAAACACAAAATGAGCTCAGGGTGAGAATGTCAAGAAGGGGGCATGTCCTGATGATGTCACGACTTCTCTCCCTCATTACCATCCCGCCCCTTCCGGCCCCGCCCCCCGAGGTCGTCCCGGAAGTTCCGGAGCCACCGACGCTCGATCTCGAGGTGAAATCCGGAAATTTTGAGGGCGAGATTTGGGAATTTGGGGAAATTTGTGGGATTTTTGGGGATTGTTCCAAGTTTCTTGGGATTTGGGGGAGAATTTTGGGATTTTTTGGAGATCTTTTGGGGGGGTCGGTGAAAATTTGTTGGAATTTTGTCAAAATTGTTTTAAAATTTGTCCAAAATTCATCAAAATTTTGGGAAAAAATCGGGAAAATTTGGGGGAAAAATTGTGAAGAAAAAAATTTGTAGAAATTTGGTAAAAAAATTGAATCAAAATTCTTCAAAAATTCATCCCAAAACCATCAAAACTTTGGGAAAACTCGGGGAAAAATTCGGGATTTTTTTCCTGATTTTCCAGGAATATTTTAGGGAATGTTTTGTTAAACTTTTTCGGGATGATTTTGGTCAAGTTCAGTTCTGGTGTTTTTGGAGAAATTTTTCGCGATTTTTTGAGTCAGAACTTTGGATCAATTTTTAACAAATTTTTAAAAACAAATTATTGAAATTTAATGAAATTTGAATTAAATTTTTCCCAAATTTTGGCCAAAATTCCTCCAAACTTTGCCTGATTTTCCTGATTTTTTTAATTACAATGTTTTAATTTTGGGGGGAATTTTTTGGGAACTTTCGCAGTTTTTCGGGGAATTTTGGGAATTTTTCCCCAAATTTCTCCTCCTCCCCCTCCCAGGCTGCTCCTTGACCACGCCCAGCCCCCGGAAGGGGCGGAGCTTGGCGCCATCCTCAGCCGGATTGGCCACGCCCCCTGGTGGCCGAGCTTGGGTGGGCTTTGGCCACGCCCCTTTCTCCTAAACCACGCCCACTTCCCCTTCAACCATGCTTTAAGCCCCACCTCTTCATTTCCCTCCACATTATCCCCCACCCACTTTACGCCACGCCCACTTGTCATTCAAGCCCCGCCCACTGAAGCCCCGCCCACTTTCCTCAACCCGATTTTACGCCCACTCCCGTTTGGCCACACCCATTTAAGCCCCACCCCTTTACCTTTAAGCCTCGCCTATTTCCACTTTAAGCCCCGCTCACACAAGCCCCGCCCACTTTCATTATCCCTGCTATAACCCCACCCCTTTAAGCTCCTCCCACTTACATTCTGCCCACTGAAGCCCCGCCCCCTTTCCCCCAGACCTCGGTGCCGCTCATTGGCTGCAAGTGGAGCAGCCCCACCCCTACGGCCCAATCAGCATCAAGCTCCCCCCACGGCGTCAATAAACCATGCCCACATGGCCGGAAATGGAGTTGTGAAGCTCGGGGGGCTGCCCTCGAGGGGCTGCGGGAAGCGGCGGGGGCTGGGCTCAGCCCCACACAGCGCCAGAGGAGCCCGTTCAGCGGCCGGGCGGGGAAATGCCCGTTGGTGGCAGCGTCCCCCTCGAGCCCAAGGCTCGGCAGCGCTGCCGTTGCCCCAGAGCCGCTCCCACCCGCACAGCGGCAGCTGCTGCACTCCGGCCGCGCTCTGGCTCCCTCTGTTTCTCGGTCTCCTGGCCCAAAAGCAGCACCGGCATCCTGGCTTTGCAAGGCCGGAGCCAAGGCCGCGTCCCCCGCACGGCATTTCCCCAAGGCTGAAGCCGCCGGGTCGCTCCGAGGGACGCCGCGCTTAGGGTGGATCCCTGCTCCGGGTTAGTTTGGGGGACCGGGGGCAGGGGGAATGGCGAACAGCAGCAGAGCGAAGGGAGCGGGGATGGGATAGGATGGGGCGGGAGGGGATGGACGAGTGGTTTAGGGTCCGTAGGGTGGAGGTGTCGGACTCTGAGGTGCCGTCCTGACCCGTGGCAGGTGTGAGAAACCGCCTTGCTTGGTGGGAGGGCAGGACTGGATTCGTGTTGTTTGAGGGCGGGGAGGGGATGTTGATTTTCTTTCGTTCTTTCTGCGGCCAAAACCTCGCCGGGCACTGGGCGGGGTTGGCTTTGGGGGGCCCGGGGACGCGAGGCTTCGAGGGAATTTCCCCGAGGCTCGAGGCTGCTAAAGCCCCTCCCAGGGCAGACGTTGTGGCTCCCGCGCCCAGCGCCCCGGGGACGCGTGCCACCCAGCGGCACCGGGGACACCCGGCGCTGTCCGGGTGCTGCTTCTCGCTGAACCTCAACCCTCTGCCTCTTCTCCCTGCAGCATCTGCCCCGTGCATTTTCTGCCTCCACGTGAGCCCTGCCCGGCGCCGAGGCCATGGCGAGCCCCAGCCCCGTGCTCGAGGCTCAGGAGCAATCCAGCTCCAGCCAGGAGCAGCAGCAGCAGCAGCAGCGCCGCGAGGAGCCCAACATGCCGTGGCTGGTCAATCTCACGGGCGCCGACCTCGGCCTGCCTCCCATCTCCGAGGATCCCAATGATCGCTGCAGCATCTGGGAGAACCTGGTGAGCCTGGTGGACTTCCAGAGCCCGGGTTTTTCCCTGACCTCCGAGGAGCTCTGCGACTTCCTCGACATTCCCAGCACGGCCGCGTCCTCCTCCTCCGCCTCCAGCGCAGGCGAGGTGACTGCGTCCCTGCCCCAGACCGTGCCCAGGTCCCCTCTGCCCGCCGAGGACGTCGACTACAAAACCAACCCGCACGTCAGGCCGCCCTATTCCTACGCCACCCTCATCTGCACGGCCATGGAAGCCAGCGGGAAGCCCAAGCTCACCCTGGCCGCCATCTGCAAGTGGATCCGCGACAACTTCAGCTACTTCTGCCGCGCTCATCCCAGCTGGCAGGTAGGAGCCGTTGGCAGGACTTCAACCCTGGGGTTTGTTCTCTTTTGCATCTAGAGCGCCATCCGGAACAACCTGTGCGTCAACAAGCGCTTCGTCAAAGTTCCCTGGGACAAGGGGGAGCCGGGCAGAGGCGCCTATTGGAAGTTTCACCCTCAATACACCAAGTGGCCCAAGAGCAGCAGCTCCGAGGGCCGCGGGGCGTTTCCAGAGCAAATCCCGCCAGCCTCCAGCAAGCGAGCCCAGCCAGCAGCTCAGCGTGCGCCCAGCCTGGCCCATGGCAGCCTCGAGGTGGGCGCGGAGCTACAGCAGCCGCTCCAAGAGTTCGAGGAGTTTGGGAGCAACCTCTACAGCGATCCCATGGGGAACGAGGAGGGGCAGCAGGTCCCAGAGCAGTTCCCACAGCAGGTCCCGGAGCAGTTCCCGCAGCAGCTCCCGCAGCAGGTCCCGGAGCAGTTTCCAGAACAGTTCCCAGAACAGGTCCCGAAGCAGTTCCCAGAACAGTTCCCAGAGCAGTTCCCGGAGCTGTTCCCGGAGCAGTTCCCGGAGCAGTTCCCAGAGCAGGTCCTGGAGCAGTTCCCGGAACAGTTCCCGGAGCAGTTCCCAGAGCAGGTCATGGAGCAGTTCCCAGAACAGTTCCCGGAGCAGTTTCCAGAACAGTTCCCAGAGCAGGTCCCGGAGCAGTTCCCGGAACAGTTCCCGGAGCAGTTCCCAGAGCAGGTCCCGGAGCAGTTCCCAGAACAGTTCCCAGAGCAGTTCCCAGAGCCCTGCCCCACAGCCCTGGTGGCCGAGGCTTCTTGCCTGCCCAGCGATGCCCCGGGCGACCCCGAGGAGCCGCACGAGCTGACTGCACTGATGGGCAGCATTGACTGGGAGGCTCTGCTCAGCCCCTCCCTGGAGCAAGATTTCCTCGCTCTCGACAACCTGGAGCTGCCACCTTCCACCCTGGCTGAAGTGTTGCCCCTGTGCCCGGCAGGGGAGCAAGAGCAGCAGCAAATCCCCGCCGAGCCCGGCCTCACCACGCCGGGCTTGGATGAAAACCTGACGGCCACGGCTTTCCTGGAGGTTGCCTGGAACGAGGAGACACCGGAGAATCTCCTCCCCAGCTGCAGCTTCCTGGAGCAAGGGGCTGAAAACATCCAGGCCTCGCTGCCCAACATGGATGTCATGGACTTTGTGGTCGACCCCTTTAAATCTTTCGTAGAGATGGGCGATTAGACTACATTAGATAGGATAGGATAGGATAGGATAGGATAGGATAGGATAGGATAAGATAAGATAAGATAAGATAAGATAAGATAAGATAAGATAAGATAAGATAAGATGCTGCTTCCCCTCCTGGGTGGGACCTGGGGGCGTGGGGGGGAGACAGGACCTGAACAGGATGGGGGGACACGGGCAGTGCCCCCCTGTCCCCGCTGTGCCTCCCCCGTCCCCGCTGTGCCCAGCCCCCCAGTGCCCCCCCCCCATACCTCCCAGCGCCCCCTGCCCGCCCCAGGCCCCTCCTGACCCCCTCAATGCCCCCCTGCTCTGCCCCCCTCACCTCCCCGGCGCCCCCCTGCCCTGTCCCCCACCCCTCCCAGCTCGGCCCCCCCAAATCCCGCCCGCCCCCGCGTTCTCCGCTGCCCCGGCGAGCGGGGGGGGGGATGGGGGGAGTGAGGTTTGAGGTGAGGGGGGTCTGGGGTGCAGGGATGGGGACACGGGGGTCAGGGAGTGTCCGGGGGGGGGTCACCACTCACCCCAGAGTCCTGCCGGGGGGAAGGGGGCGCTCCGTCCGGCACCTGGGGAGAGGAAAAGGGGGAGGATTCCAGGGAGGGAAGAGCAGGGCAGGCAGGATGCAGGCTGGGGGGAGAGGCCAAGGAAAGCCCCCCGGGGTGGGGAGGCACAATTTAACCCGGAGTTTTTGGTGTTTGGTCCCAAAGGGATCAGGGGATGGCTGAGGTTGGAAAAGGCTGTGGTCACCCCTGGCCACGTCCCCAAGTGCCACATCCACACAGCTGTGAAACCCCCCCAGGGATGGGGAGTCCCCCTGCTCTGGGCAGCCTGGGCCAAGACTGCCTTTTTCAGGAGGAATTTTCCCTCAGATCCAACCTAAACCTCCTCTGGGAGCCTTTCTGCCTCACCATGTCACCTGAGAGCAGAGCCTGACCCTCACCTGGCTGCCCCTCCTGTCAGGGAGCTGTAGAGACCACGGAGGTCCCTCCTGAGCCCCTTCACATCCCTCAGCCTCTCCCGGTGCTCCAGCTCCATTCCTGAAACATTCATTTTGAAGAATTAAAGATTTTAGTTGAACCAGATATTGCTGAAGTAAGACAGATAGACTTCCCTTTTGATAAGCAGAAGCCGGATTTAAGGAACTGATAAATCATGGGGCCTGTCAACTTATGTTTGTGTATTCTGACTAATCAATAGGCTTCAAGAAGGACAATGAATTCATAAATCAAATACTCCTGGGAAAACACGATTCAGTTGTCACGCAACACTAAAAGGTTAAAAAGTCAAAGCAAAGAAGACTCACTTACTTCATCATTTTGAGACCCCGTCCCATAAAAAAGACCACCGACCCATTTCAAAGAAAAAACAACGCATGCTTAATAGCTTTTGGCTAATTACCATACGAAGCGGGGAATGGGATGCACTAAAGTCATGAATATACATTTGTGTTTTGGGTATTCAATACTTCTGTAGATAAAAAGACCCTGTGATCTTCTGTGAGCGCGCGTGTGTTTGGGAGCTATCCCGCAGGCTGCCCGGCATCGTAGTTAAACATACACTTTCTAACTTTAAACTCTTAGAGAGTCTTTTGTCCGTCATAGTTGGATATCGGCATTAGGGCGATATTCATATTTTTTTAATAATTCATTATGGCGAGCCAGGCAGGAGCCTGCTCTCTCTCGCTGAGGGGGCCATCGGGGTCTAGGACCCTTTTGGGCGCCCCCCAGGATTTTCTGGGTAGAAGGCTCCTGCGACCCCCTGACGCCCCCGGACACAGACCAGAGCCTGCTGGAACTACGGACAAAAAGGTATGTTTAAAAAATAAAGTCAAGAACAAATACTGAAGACAGGTACCTTTGAATAGAGGCAGCTTGTAAGTCATAAGAGACAACTTATGCAAAGCAGAGGCCTGAATGAGTTTTGGAAAAACTCCGCGGAGTATCGTAGATGGTTGTTTTGTTTCCAGGTAAAGAACCTGGCAGTTGGTGGCTGCATCCCGAGTGGCGGGGCAGCAACGGCGGCAGCAGAGCCGCTGGTCTAGGGTCTTGTTGGTTCTAAAGCAGTACTAGCTCCGGTTTCGGCTTGTAGTTTAAAGGTGCACCTTGGTAAATCATAATCTGAGGGGCTAGCCTGAGTTTTGAGATGCAAAGGGTCCCGTTTTGAGTCGTGGTCCCGCGCACCGGATGTGTGTGTGTGTATTGCGGGCAGATCTGTGTCTGCTTGGCGATCCCGAGGTTTTGTGATTGTGAATCAATTTTGTACCGTTTGTGCTGCGGTTTGTGAAAGCTTGTAGAGCAGTCGTTTCTGTTTGTGTAATTTTGGAATCTGCTACTAATCTCTAATCTCTGTGTTTTTGGAAATTCTGCAACATGGAAGAGATTTTAAAACCCCCGCTCATTGGCGGAGAGATACCTCTGTCTGAGAAGGAGAAGGGATTTGGGAAGGCTGTGGCGTCTCACGGGAAGGCTGTGGCGTCTCACGGGAAGGCTGTGTGCTAGTTTTGATCGTTTAACTGATAGTGTGACTTCAATTAGTTTGTTGTTCAGTAGAAAAGCCCCGTGAGTGAATAAACTGTTTGTAGAGGAAAAAAAAAAAAAAAAAAAGGAAAAAAAAAAGGAACAAAACAGGCAAGGAGGTTTTTTCCCTCTCTCTATCTATGCCTGACATAGCTGGTGATCAAGGGTACTTAGTGTCACCTTGGTAGTCAGACAACAGGCTGAACTCACAGCCTAAGGCTATGTTTCCCAGCTCTTTGTAAAACGCTGAGGGATTTTTGGCAAGTGGAAGTTTGCAATTGCCAGAGTGTGTGATAATATCTTCAAAGTGCTGTAGTCCTCGGCTGCAACTGCAGAAGAGCGAAGGGGGAGTGTGGGATCGAGCCCCGCCCCCCCTTTCCTGCAGGAGGGTCTGTGCTGTGTCCCAGCCGAAGTCTGTAGGATTTTAAGAATGTATTCAGAGTCATAGAGGATCTCCCCCCCACCTTGGCTGCTTCCTTTGCGAGCCTAAAACTGTGCCTGACTGATTGGAAAAGTTTTCGTTTGTCTGTTTTTGCTTTTCGTTTGTTTGCTTTAATAAAAAGACGTTTATCCTTTTCTTAACCATAAGTTCTTGTCTCAACAGGTAATGCTTCGAGCCTTAGTTTGAAAACATCTGTTTTGCTTTTTATGCCTCGAGCCTTGTTTTGATTTTTCCTTTTTTGCTTTTTAACCATAATTCTTTTCTCAACAGCTGAAAGTACAGCTAACTTTTTCCTTTTTAAAGTCAACAAACTGGTTTTTGTTTCGTTTTGTTGTTTTTTCTCTCTTGTGTTGATTTTGATATATGCCCAGGAATAGGAGGCACAAGAATTGGGAAGCTGGTTCAAAAGAGTTCCCCTGCCCAAGGAGGGGCTGCTACTGTAAGCAGTGGACTGTGCTTCGTGGTGCACTCTGTCAAGGCTCGTGGGTCCGATAAGGGTACAAGTGGCTAGTACCTAAGAGTGGAACCATAAGCCCGCGCAGCAGTAAAATATTTGAGTTGCTGGAAAACGAAATTTCAAAGATCTTAAAGAAACCAGTACAAATTCCTAAAGTTGAGTGTGGCCAGCATATTTTTGTACCAGAATAATACCAAGTGAAACTTAAGAATTAGAATAGGATCAAAAAGCATAAAAAAAAAAAAAAGAGAATTCTTAATAGACACAGGGGCAACATTTTCAGTGCTGAATAAGGCCCTAATACCTGTAAACAACGACTATGTTATGGTAAAAGGAGCAACTGGCCAATCTGAAAAAGCTTACTTTTTTTGCAAACCATTGAAGTATAAATTGAAAAACAATGAAGAATTCATTGATTTTCATATATGCCTAAAGCTCCATCTGCACTTTTGGGCAGAGATGTGCTAGAGCAGCTGGAGACAAAAATAGTATTTAAGAATTGGAAAATTATTTTGGAGGTAAAAGATCAACAATATGTAGAACTGTTAAGCTTAATGATGATAACCAAAGAAATTGAAGTTGCCAATGAAGAAGAGAATTTCAAAAAAATAATAAATCAAGTGTTTCCTGGGGTGTGGGCTTCTGACATACCAAGCAGGGCAAAGAATGCACTATCCGTATAGGTCAAACTTAAAGAAAGAAGGCAGCCAGTAAAAGTTAAACAATAGCCCCTAAAGAAGGAAGACAGAGAAGGGATTAGTCCAATTATTGAAAACATTTGAAGATAAGACTACTAAAAGAGTGTCAGTCTGATTTTAACACTCCTCTCTTGCCAGTGAAGAAGCCTAAGAGATCATACAAGCTAGTACAAGACTTAAAGGCTGTTAATAAGATAACTGAAGACTCGTATCCAGTAGCTGCTAACCCTTACACCTTTTTAACTCGTTTAATCCCTGAACTAACCTGGTTTACTGGTTTAGATTTGAAAGATGCTTTCTTTTGCCTCCCTCTCCATGAAGCCGGCCAGAAAATCTTTGCATTTGAGTGGGAGAACCCCAAAACTAGACGAAAAACTCAGCTCACATGGTGTGTTTGCCTCAAAAGTACAAAAACTCCCCCACCATATTTGGGGAACAGCTTGCAAAAGATTTGGAGTCTTGGGAACCTCCACCAGGAGAAGGACAGTTGCTCCAGTATGTGGATAACCTCCTAATAGCCACCCAGACCCAGGAAACATGTGTGGACTGGACGGTAAGCCTCCTCAACTTCTTGGGCCTGCAGGGGTATCGGGTGTCCCAGAAGAAAGCCCAAATGGTGAGACAAACAGTAATTTACCTGGGCTATGAAGTGAGTGCTGGACGGAGAACCTTAGGGCAAGATCGCAAAGAGGCAATATGCCAGACCCCAAAGCCTCAGACAGTGAAAGAACTGAGAACTTTCTCAGGCATCACAGGATGGTGCAGACTGTGGATTTATAATTACGGATTACTTGTTAAACCTCTGTATGCCTTGATCACGGAAGGAAGCAGAGATCTTCAGTGGACCAAAGAAGCGGCTCGAGCCTTCGACCAGCTAAAGAAAGCCCTCATGTCAGCACCAGCCTTGGGACTTCCAGATGTAAGTAGGCCATTCTTTTTGTTTTCTCACAAGAAGCAAAGGATCGCTTTAGGGATACTAGCACAAAACCTGGGCCCGTATTGAAGGGTAGTTGCCTACCTCTCTAAGCAGCTGGATACGGCAGCTAAGGGGTGGCCAGGGTGCCTCAGAGCCGTTGCAGCAGTGGCAGTGAACATCCAAGAGGCACGCAAGTTCACCCTGGGCCAGAAGACGACGGTGCTAGTGTCTAACAAAGTGTGTACAGTCCTGGAAGCGAAAGGGGGGCATTGGCTCTCCCCACAGAAATTCCTGAAGCACCAAGCTATACTGGTGGAACAGGATGATGCTGAGATTGTGGTAACTAACATTGTGAACCCAGCTTCCTTCCTCAGCGGAAGCATGGGAGAACCAGCGATCCATGATTGCCTGGAGACCATTGACGCCACCTACTCCAGTCGCCCGGATCTGAAAGATAGCCCACTTGAAAATGCCCAGACCTGCTTTACTGATGGGAGCAGCTATGTCAACAGTAGGAAAAAGCATGCTGAGTATGCAGTTACCTCAAGCAGAGAGACTCAAGGTATGCATTTGGAGTTGTGCATGCCCACGGAGCCACTTGGAGAAAGAGAGGACTGCTAAACTCACAAAAGAAGAATATTAAACACGCACAAGAAATATTGAGACTGTTGGAGGCAGTACAACTACCTGAGAAGGCAGTCATCATGCATATCAAGGCACACCAGAAGGTGAGCTCGGAATTGGAAGAGGGGATCATGCTGGCAGATAGAGAGGCAAAAGAAGCAGCAAAAAGTGAGATACCTAATGAGACAATTGAAGCAGCATTAATTCCAGATGGAAAAATTTCTATTGAGGGTAAGCCAATATACAATAAAGAGGATAAAAAACTCATTAAGGCAGAAAAGGCAAGTTATAACCAGGAGGGATGGGCTGTAACAGAAGAAGGGAAACTTGTAGTACCCTCCTATTTGTTGTGGGCATTAGTACAGACGGAGCATGAGAAAACACACTGGCGAATGGATGCCCTGTCTAACCATTTCAAAGAAAAGATCATGGCCAGGAAATTGCAGGGCACAGTGATACAAGTAACTCGTCAGTGTAGCCTTTGCCTCCCAACTAATCTCAAAAATGCTCCAAAGCCTAAAGTGGGACAAATTGGGAAAGGCTGTGGACCTGGGCAACAATGGCAAATTGACTTTACAGAGCTGCCCAGGAAGGGAGGACATCGTTACCTATTGGTGTTAACTGATACCTTCTCAGGATGGCCAGAAGCCTTTTCTGGCCGGACAGCTAAGGCCCGAGAGGTAAACAAGCACTGTTACAAGAAATAATACCGAAGTTTAGAGTTCCAGCCACCATATCCTCAGATAGAGGGCCACACTTTATTTCAAAAACTGTGCAGCAAATAAGTAATCACCTGGGAATAGATTGTGAATTGCATACCCCATACCACCCTCAATCTAGTGGTCAAGTGGAAAAAATGAACCACTTGATTAAACAACAAATTGTGAGATTGGGGCAAGGAGTAAATTTGCCCTGGCCCCAGGCTTTCCCATTGGCACTATTGCAAATTCGAACAAAACCAAGGGCAAAAAAACAAACTAAGCCCTTTTGAAATACTGTATAGAAGGCCATATGCAGTTCAAAAAAGAACAACGCCCAATGCAAGTAGGGGAAGAAACCCTACATGAGTATATAAAGGCCCTAAATAAACAACTTCGAGAAATTGAGAAATACGTGGCCGAAGCTCAAAACCGAGAATTAGATAAGCCAGTATGTATATGTTAAGTCTTTTGCAGAAAAGACCTTGGAACCACAGTGAGAAGGACCATTCCAGGTGCTTCTTACTACCTTCACTGCAATCAAGATCAAAGAACAGAAAGCCTGGATCCATCACTCCCGAGTGAAGAAAGCCCCAGAAGGAATCTGGAAGATCACACCAGGTGATAACGAACTGAAGCTGAAGCTCACACAGAACTACGAAGAGATAGACTAAGAGTTATTACGGACATTATGTGGAAAATTGTAATTATTGCAGTAATTACTGTAACTTATTTCCTTCAAACAGTGAATGAGAAATTATTTTGCACAGCAGAAAAAAAAAATCCCTAGTGATCTAATTCTGAAAATATACTGTTTCCTTTAGAAGCATCTTGCTCAACACTCGATTTCAGAGTTTCACCCACAGATTACAATTCTTTGCATTTTGATGTCCCTGAGCTCCCCACCTTGTGGTTTCCAAGTGCAAACAATTTCCTCAGTGTTATTCACGGCCTGAGAGAAGGAAACGAGTGTGTTCACCTTGCTGTTCCCCACAAATGCCAAGTGAATAAAACACAAATCCTCAGATACAGGTGAGTATCTGAGATATTCCCCTGGCCTTTCCTGGCACCACAACCAGCTCATCCCCACTCAGGAAATGTGAAGGGAATTATTCCCAGCCCAGAGTTTCAAGGAAAGATTCATCCCAGCTTCCTTGGCTTGCAAAATTTGGTCATTTCTTAGGGGACCTCCAGGACTCACCTTCTTCCCCCGAGGCAGGAAAAATGGTGCTGTGCTTTCACCTGAGTCACAGCTGGGCCTGGGCTCCACATGCTCCTTGAGAAGGAGGAAAAAGAACAGGATTCATTGACAAGAACCTGGTTTGAGCAGAAGGAAATGAGTAAAGCAAGTTCTCGGATTGTTTTAGTGGAAATTGTGAGAAGCTTTCCCTCACAACTTGGTTTCTTTCTATTTTTAGTTCTTCCATTTGGGCAAATCCTGAATTCCACCCACCCCTGACCACCAGCACGAGGAATGGACATCCCAGAGGCTTGGGAAGGCCACAAGGGATTTTACCTCCCCCTGCTTCCACTGGGAACAACATTCCCAAAGATACTAAGATGTAAATGACTGTGACTGCACATAGGAACCAGTTTCCCCTTGGATGGGGAAGGAAATCCCACCAGGCTGACCTGGCCATGCACATCTCCTGTGGAATCTGCTTGGGTTACAGCCAGAGGAGCTGAAACCCTTTGGAACCACCAGTTCTTTGTCCTTTTAGAATCACCCCAGAATCCCTAAAGTTGGAAAAGACCTCCAGGAGCATCAGCCCAGCTGTTAACCCAGCACATCCACAGGATTGTGAAACACTTTCAGGGCTGGGGCCTCCACCACTCCCTGCATGGGAACCAGGAGATGAAGTCAGATGAGAAGAAACTGAAGAAAAAAGGAATGAATTTTTCCTTTTTTTTTTTTTTTTTTTTTCCTTATCTGGAGGGTAAATACTGGTTTGTTTTTTTGTTGTTGTTGGGGTTTTTGTTTGTTTTTGGGGGTTTGTTTTTTTTTTGTTTCCCTCCCAGCCAGGAATTCCTTCCCAAAATCCCATCTCTCCTAGTTGGAAGCCTCCCCCCCTGTTCCGTTAGCCCACACCCACGGAAAGAATCACTCCTCCTGTTGTTTTAAAGCCCCGCCCCGAGAGCGACTCACCCGCTGAACCTGCGTTTGCAGAGCGGCCGGGTTGTCGTAGCAGCTGCCTGCGGGGAGAAGGGGACGGCTCAGGGCTCCGCGCCGGCTCCCACACCCGCCCCCCCCTCACACGGCCCCCACACGGATCCCCCGCGCGCCGCCCGCACCGAAGCCGAGGAAGCGCATGAGGGCCAGCACGAGCAGGCGGTGCGGGAGGCGGCGGGGATCGCAGGCGGCGGGCAGCGCGGGGAGGGCCCGGGGAGCCGCCGCCATCGCCGCCCTCAGCGCCGAGCAGCGCCCGCTGCTCCTCGTCCGCCATCGCGCCCGCCGCGCGTGAGCCCCGGCACGTGACCCGCCCGGCACGTCACCCGCCCGGCACGTGACCCGCCCGGCACGTGACCCGCCCGGCACGTGACCCCCCGTTGCCACGGCAACGCCGGACTGAGGCCTGAGGGCGGGGGGGGGGGGGGAAACTCTGGGAAATAGGAACGTGAAATAAATATTAAAAATATGTCAGTGTCAGTGTAAGCGTGAATGTCAGTGCTAGGAAAATTAACCCGCAAACGACACAGGTTTATGTGCGAAAAGGAGCCAGAGGAGTGCTTTTACTTTATAAATGATAATTAATAATAAAAGAATAAAGGGAGAGGCCATGGGGCATTTCCCCTGAGGTCTGTGAAATTTTGGAGGACGCAGCCTCCTATTTATCCCAATTTCCTGGCCCCGTTTCCCTCTCTTCCCCTGTTGCCTGAGGTGCTTGAGAGTTACATACTTCCCAGAGTGCCCAATACCCAAAATTCCTCCTTAACGTACAACCCCCTTTAAACTTTGAATTTTTATGGAATTTATGGGGTTTCCCCATTGTTTCTTTCATCTTTCAACATCCATTTTCATTTATCAGCAAACCTACCGTTTGTTTGTGAAGGCAAACGTCTTCTTTTCCATTCATCAATCAGTGGGATCCTTCCCATTGTTTCTTTTCTCTCTCAGTGCTGGTTTTATCCACCAGCAGACCCAGAGTTTGTTTGTAAAGACAAACCTGTCATTCCTCTCAGAAGTGTCAATGTAAAGATAAATGTCAATCTTTAGAAAGGTGATGAGTGCATTTTCTGATTGGGACAGAGTGTGAATAGCAGAAAAATTCATTTTTTTCTTTGTGACATCTGAGACTGACCAAGCCAACAATTATGAGGGAGAGGTCATCACCCTACATAAAAGCTGCTGGATTTCTAGTTTCTTTATCAAAATAAAACCAGCCAAAACCCATGTTACCAAACACAAGAAAAACACCCACAAACAAATCGATCAAATAAGATAATTAGGAAAACTTAAAACAAGCAAACAAAAAGTTTTAATATCTATTGAATATGTCAAACAGCAATCCTTAAAAACACAGGCATTGAAAAGAGAAGAGCGTTGCTTTCTGGTGAGGCACCCCAGCTGAAGCATTTGCTCTTATGTCTCCTAATTGTCTGTCTTTAATTTTTATTCAACTCATAAACATTTAAAAAGAGAGTGGAGCTCATTTTTTACACAGTGGAAATGAATTCCCTCCTGTCCTGGCAGTCCCTGATGAACACTCCCACTCCGGTTTCCCTGTAGCTCCTTCAAACACTGAAGTTTTCTCTTCTCCAAAGTCATTTTGTTCTTGAGCTCTTTGCTCCAAAAGGTTCTTGCCATATTATTCAAACCCTTGAAAAACCTACTACTTTTTTTTTTTTTTTTACTGTGAAAAGCTCCAGTCTGCTATCAAATTTCATCTCCTTGCACCAAAAACGACCTGAATCCTGTGTGCACATCAATTGCTTTCTGATTAAAAGATGTTCTTCTTAAATAAAATGTGCTTTTAACGAGGCAAAACCACGTTAAAAAACTTCTGGATTGAAGCCAGAGGATTTATTTACCTCTTCAAGGTGTAGAAAGCAAAGGGCTGAGTTTTACCTGAGATGTTGAACAACACGTTCACTTTCCAGTGACTCAGGCATGAATTTGAGAAGGAACCACAGAAAAAGAAAAAAAAGTCAAAACAACTTCTCACAACACGCAGGTATCATGTTGGGAATCAGCTGCAAACTCCTCTTGGACATAAAACGCTTCATTTCCCTTGATCCGTGTCTTTTCAGAGATCTGTCAGAAGAGAACTGTGTTATTAAATGGATCGCCTTCAACTGCTCTGAAGTGGTTTCGATTCCTGGAAACCCGAGCATCTCCGTTTGCTACAGCTGCTGTGAAAAACACGGGCTCGAATGACAGGGCTTCGTTAGGAAAGGAGTTGTGCAACAAATTGGGAAGTTTCAGGGACCAGCTCAAGGATTTCAGTGACAAACTCGAGGGGTTTTGTACAAAACTCGAGGGTTTCTGTGACAAAGTTGAGGATTGCAGTGACAAACTCGGGGATTTCTATTGCAAACTCCAAGATTTCTATGACAAACTCCAGGATCTCTATGACAAACTCGAGAATTTCTATGACAAACTCGAGAATTTTTTGTAAGAAACTCAAGGATTTCTGTGACAAACCCCAAGGTTTCAGTGCCGCTTGAGGGAGCTCAAAGATAATTGACCTCGCAGAGCCACCTGGAGTTTCCTAATTCCAGGGAAACAATTTCTATCCACAGATAAAACGCATAACTTTGGAAAGCTAAAGCTAAACCGAGCCTGGGGTTGTCTTTTTCTTGTTCTGTGTACCACCAGGCTCTTTATCTGAGGAAGAAATCTTAGCCACGTATCCGGAATATTTACCAGGAGAAAAGGACGGTTTTCCATTTGCTAATTCCCAAGATTTGCCTTTCTCCCCTGTCACCTTCAGCTTGGCTGTGACCTTGCTGTGCCCGTGATGTTCCCGTGAGTTCAGGCACATGCCTTGCAGGGGAGTGTTTATGTGCCAAATAAATACAGTGGATCGCTCTTAAACTCAGCTTTAGGATGTTTGTTACAGATGGAGTTGCTGCCTCTCTGTAAATCAGAGCACTTAAAGTGCCATATGATCCCACAAAGGCTGTGTTTAGCAGCAGTAAATGCAGGGAAAGCTGTGTACAGGACTTTCGAGGGGCCAGAAAATCCTGCCCTCCTTGCAGTGCAGGTGCAGGGAGCACTGAGGGCAGTAAAAACTCCCAGGAGACAAGGATGAGTCTCAGGGTTCAGCTCCTCAGAGTTATTGCTGTCTTTGGGAAGGTGCTTCAAAACTGCAGCCAAGCAGGAGCTGTATTTCACGTGATCAAATTGACTCCACCATCAGTACCCCATTATCCAGTTTCTGGAGGAAAAATCTCACGTTTTCCCCTCAGAGGATGAAGGATCTGTCCCACACAGGCATGCAAACAGTTCTGAATCACTCCGTGTGCTGAGGAATGGGTTATTACAAACCTCTCTGTGTCACTCGAATGTTATTGGGCCTTTATGCACCATCCCAAGACAAGTCTGATGTCTTCAGAGTGCTGGGAAGAGGCTGAGGGAGCTTTTCTGCCCCACAAATCTCAGTGAGAGCAAAGATCCTGGCCTGAGGAAGCTCCTGTGCCAAAGCAAACAGCTCCTGCCTCTGCTGAGTCACACCAGCAGGGTGGGTTTATGGCTGTCCCACACTGTTAAATGCTGTTCTGCATCCTCCCCAAAATTCACAGTTTTTCCCGAGGGCAGCTGGTGCCAGGCTCCTTCTCCAGCAGCCAGCTCAGGGAATGGAGTGAAAAACACCCCCTGGGAGAGTGCAGGAGCACCAATAATGATGTGCAGCTTCTCAGCTGAGCCAGGACTTCCAGGAGGATTTTTTTTTTTTTTTTTAAATTTTTTTTTTTTTTTTGATGCTCCAGGTCATGTTGGACAGGGCTTGGAGCAGCCTGGTCCAGTGGAAGGTGTGGTGAATGGTTTGAAGGTCCCTTCCCACCCAAACCAGTCTGGGGTTCCTTGATCCTGGGAATTCAGAGCTTTGGGCTCTGGGGACCGGAATTGAATTTCTAGGTAACACCTGAACTTGGCTGTGGAGAGTGTGATTGATAACTGGCTAGCTGCAAAAGGTCACGCAGACATGAGAGAGCTTTGCTGAGCACACAGGCACTCTCATGAAAACCAGCAAGGCAGTAAGCTTCCTATGTCCTTGAGCACAGCTGCTATACGATAACAAGACCTTGTAGCTGAAAGATATGAGGGAGAAGCACGGTAAAACTAAAACTTACTCAAACTATGTAACCACAAAGAAATGTAGAAAGAGGCGTAGCTGACTTTTAGTCTGAGCACCAATCCTGAGCTTAACTTTTGCAATATGTATGAGCTGATTATAGAAGATATAAATGTGTGTATGCTACCTGAAATAAACGAGATTTGCTGACCATGATAGCATGAGGCTCTTCTCCTGCGGCTCCGGTTAACCCAACATCTGGCGCCCGAACAGGCTTCTCCCCTACCCTCTCTAGAGCTGCATTGGGGTCGGGTCCCTTTGGACGGCGGATTTACGCCCGGGGTGGTCACATCGGTGCGCCCTGCCGCTACGCGCTGCCGACGCCTGGGGGTTTGCAACGGTACCGGTGAGTATGGAAAGGCAAGCAGCGTATGATCTCTTTACTGCTTTTCTTAGAAAGCGGGGATTTAAGGGGCTTGACTTAGATAAGGAGCTCCCCCCTCTTTTGAGCCATGCTACCTCTTATGGCTCTTTTGCTAACCCCCATACTGTTCATGAATTAGCCGAATGGCGCAGGTATGGGGATAAGCTTTGGGAATTAGTGCTAGATGATGATAAGCCAGCGAAAAAGATGAGCAAGTTGTGGAGAACTGTGCATAATGAATTGCTTATGTGTCAGGCGGAGAAGAAAGCTGTCGATAATGCTCGTGAAATGCACACTAGGAATAGGGCTTATGGGGATGACCCTTCCGCTCCAAACCCTCTGGTCTTTGCAACCGTTGACCTCCCGTCATCTGACTCTGTAGAGCCGGCCAGTACACCCACCGTTCAGCCCTCGCCACAGCCCTCTGCTCCACTAATGCCTTCACCCCCTACCCCCATGAATGCAGAGGCTAGGAATGCCCCTCCCTGTCCTGTTGCCACGGAGCCGTTCCCCGGAGCCTTATCGGACCTCGCGGAGGCTATGGCACGAGAAAGACGGGAGGTATGGGCGGCACTGGCAAATCAGGGCTGGCGGGAGGGAGATACGGATCTGGCTGCGGCAGCTCAAGAGCAGATCTCGTCCCCCCTCGCCCTCCCAGTTATCTTTCACAACAACCCACAGGGAGGGCAACGGGCGGAGGTTACTAATTTAGACTGGAAACTTTTGTCACAACTACGATCTACCGTAGCGAGCTATGGGGTCACAAGCAAACCCGCTAAACAAATGTTAGAATTCCTTTTTAATACGAATCTCCTGTTGCCCGCAGATGTTAGAGGTCTTTCTCGTTTAATTTATACCCCACATCAAAGGCTACTGTTTGAAGCCCGATGGAGGGAAGAGGCGGCTGCAAGTGCCGCACTCCCTCGTCCCCAAGGAGACCCCTTACTCGGCATTACCATTGACGAGCTTATGGGTCAAGGACCGCTTCATAGAGTAGAGGCTCAAGCTACCTTAGGTCCTGATAAATTGAGAGAGGCCATGGCGGTAGCTAAAAGAGCTATGGAGAAAATTAGAGCTCCAGGAGGTGTTCCTCTTTATATGGGGATAAAACAGGGGAGAGAGGAGCCTCTTGGCCCCTTTGTGGACAAGATCATTGATGCTTTAAGTAAAGCAGGCATTGCTGAGCACATGCAAGATGCCCTAGTTAAACAATGTATCTTGCAGAATGGGAATGCTAATACTCGTTCCCTCATAGCTTCAGCCCCTGGGAATTGGAATGTTCAAGATTTGTTAGATAAAGCGGCAGCCATGCCTTCCGGCACTCAGGTATTTGTGGTAGAAGCGCTGCAAAAGATAGGTGAGGGGTTACAACAGCAGGCTCAGGCTTTTAGAGAACAAGCAGTATCAGCTCAGACTCAGATTTTAGCTGCCCTCGCACCCCTCCAAGCGGCGACAGCGCGTCAAAGCCCCAATACCGGTGGGAGGATGAAGTGTTTCCGCTGCGGAAAGCCGGGACACATCCGCCGCGAATGTGGCGCCACGGGCGTATGGTGCGGCAAGTGCCGATCCAATACCCACAACAGCACCGCTTGCCGATCTGGATCGGGAAACTCCAAGACCAGCGCGAAACTGGGCCGCGCCGGGACACAAATAGTTCCAGTCACACCATCGATGGGCAATTCTTGCCAGCAACCTCCGGCAGCCTCGGATTGGACCTGGCAGCAGCAGTAAAAGTTACCCTATATAACAGCAGTCCACATGTGATTTCTACCGGAATTTTTGGACCTATTCTCATTAATGGACAACCCACAGGAGGACTCATTTTAGGTCGATCGTCTGGGTCTGTTTTGGGCCTACTGGTAGAACCTGGAGTTATCGACGCTGATGCTGAAGGAGAGATTTTTGTTATAGCTCTTACACCTTTCCCGCCGGTGAACATTCCAAAAGGCCAACGGATCGCCCAGTTCATACCTCTACCGCAATTAACTATGAACATACCACCACGATCTGATGAGCCGCGTGGAACAAAATGCCTTGGCTCCTCAGGAGGTATCATTCTCCCTGTCATAGATTTATCTACAAGACCCAAAAGGATCTGCTGTTTATGTTACCAAGGACAAACGATCATTTTGCATAAGGCATTGTTGGACACAGGGGCGGATACATGTATTATTGATACGGCTAAATACCCAAAGACGTGGCCGCTTTTACCGGCTAATACCACAGTTTCTGGCATTGGTGGCATTAAGCTTGCACAACGATCCCCCATTCTTGCTGTAGAGATCGACGGCAAACAAGCTAAAGCAGTGTTTTCGCTGACACCCCTGCCATCGGAGGTCGATTGCATCCTGGGAAGGGATGTTCTGACACAATTGGGATACGTACTTACCGATCGCCCTTTATTGTGATGGCCATTGCTTGGACATTCCCTCTACCATTGACCTGGACCTCTGATGACCCCGTGGTAGTTAAGCAGTGGCCGTTAAAAAGGGAAAATCTTGAGCAGGCACACCGCCTAGTTGCAGAACAACTACAGCTTAAACATCTTTGCCCATCAACTAGCCCATGGAATACGCCTATTTTTGTTATAAAGAAAAGATCAGGAAGTTATCGTCTGCTACAGGACTTGCGAGCAGTCAATCAGCAGATGGAGCCAATGGGAGCTCTACAGCCAGGGCTCCCTAATCCAGCTATGCTACCACAGGATTGGCCTATTCTTGTTATAGATTTGAAGGATTGCTTTTTTACGATACCCCTACATCCAAAGGATACTAAGAGGTTTGCATTTACCTTGCCTTCCCTTAATAGGGGTGAACCTGATAAGCGCTTTGAATGGACAGTTTTGCCACAAGAAATGCGGAACTCGCCGACCTTGTGTCAGCTATATGTTGACACGGCCCTGCAACCTGTTAGACAAGCGATGCCTGATACAATTATTTACCATTACATGGATGATATTTTGTTTGCCCAAAGCTCGCCTTTTACAGTCATACAGGTACAATCCATCATTGCCATGTTGAGAAATTATGGCCTTATGGTTTCTGATGAAAAAATTCAAACTCATGCACCATGGAAGTATTTGGGATGGACAATTACACAGAGACAAATACGCCCGCAAAAACTTACCATCCAGGCTCCACCGTCCACTTTGCATGAAGCACAAAAACTATTGGGAGACCTCCAATGGCTTAAGCCTGTAGTTGGCATTCCTAACACCCTTCTAGAAGCGTTGCGCCCCCTCTTAAAAGGCACGGACCCCTGTGCTCCGGTTGTACTTTCTGCAGACCAAATCGGTGCACTTCAAAGTATTTTGTGGTGTGTTGCCAATGGCTTTGTCACCAGATACGATCCATCCCTTTCTGTTTCACTGACTATTTGGAATAACAAAGATCACCTTCTAGGAGCCATTACGCAGAAAAAGAAAACGGGGGAGAGACCAGGAAATATGGAGGACTTGGGGGTCCTGGAATGGATTAGCCCTCCCTTACAGCAAAGAAAAACAATTACACAAAAAATTGAAAAACTTGCCTTGCTAATTATGAAAGGTCGATTACGCACAATAGAACTAAGTGGCAAGGAACCTAGTGTGATACATCTACCTATGGAAAAAGCGTCCCTGGACTGGTTTCTGCTCAACTCCACAGAATTGGCAGAGGCATTACTACAAGCACCGAGTTTTGTTACAACAGGCCCTCTTAAACCGAAATTATTGCACTGGCTAGGAGAATGGCAATTAATTACTAAACCTTTGAGAGAAGACCAACCTATTCCACACGCAATTACAGTTTTTACTGATGCAGGAAAGCGCTCCCGCCGAGCAGCAGCTACTTGGAACAAGGCAGGCCAGTGGCATCATCATGTGATTCCAGCAAGCCCACAGGACAATCTCCAGACGTTAGAACTATTGGCAGTTATATGGGCTTTTCAAACCTTTCGAGAACCTGTTAATGTAGTTTCTGACTCACTTTATGTAGTGGGAGTTGTCTCCAGAATTAAAGACGCAAGTCTCAAAGAAGTTAACAACCCCCGACTGAGTGAACTTTTCATGCAACTTCAGTGCACATTACAGGCTGGTTAAAACATTTGATACAAGTAGTGTTTGTGATTTTGCTTGTAATTGTTGTTTTGCTTTTAGTTTTGCCTTGTGTGTTGCAATATTTGCAGCGTATGGTATTGTCAATGTTTGATAATTTTAAGATGACAATGATAGCAGTAAAAGAAAACGGGGGAAGTGTGGAGAGTGTGATTGATAACTGGCTAGCTGCAAAAGGTCACGCAGACATGAGAGAGCTTTGCTGAGCACACAGGCACTCTCATGAAAACCAGCAAGGCAGTAAGCTTCGTATGTCCTTGAGCACAGCTGCTATACGATAACAAGACCTTGTAGCTGAAAGATATGAGGGAGAAGCACGGTAAAACTAAAACTTACTCAAACTATGTAACCACAAAGAAATGTAGAAAGAGGCATAGCTGACTTTTAGTCTGAGCACCAATCCTGAGCTTAACTTTTGCAATATGTATGAGCTGATTATAGAAGATATAAATGTGTGTATGCTACCTGAAATAAACGAGATTTGCTGACCATGATAGCATGAGGCTCTTCTCCTGCGGCTCCGGTTAACCCAACACTTGGCTCCATGCACAAACTTTCCTGTTGTGCCTGTTTTCCTCAACATACACAAACTCCTGGAGGATCTTCCAGGTTATTTGGTGGAAATCCTGAACAACTGCAGCTGCCTGAGAGCCACTGAAGCAAAGCATTTCCTGGGTAGTTCACCTTTGAAAAGATGCATTCTGAAAAGATTTAAACTCCTTCAAACTCTGCAGTTTCTTCCAGCGGGATGGACACGAAGGATTGCGTCGCTAAGGGCTGGAATTGCAGGAGGAAGCTTTGATCCTGAATCAGATGCTGGAGGTTGGTGTCACCCAGGCTGGGAGTGAAGGAAGTTCCCAGCCTGGGCAAGGGCTCTGCTTCCCTTCTCTGGCTGAGGGCCGAGGAGAGCTGGTTGTCACCAGGGCTCCTCATCCTCTGGGAGCACAGAATGGATGGGACAGGGAACTGCTCCCCACGTGGCAGGGCTGACACAGAAACCATCCTGTTCCCAAATCCAGGGCTGTGGGACAGCCCAGCAGCTCCTCACTGCAGGCTCCTGCTGTCCCCTCTGAGCTCTGTGTTCTCTCCCTCAGTTCTTTATCCCAAGGGCAGAGCTCCAGGCAGGCTCCTGCTTCTCCCCCGCCCAGGGCTGAGCATTTTCTGCACATCCAGAAGTTCCTCCTCAGGCATTTCCTCTGCCCTCCAGTGCCTGAACTTTGCTGGAGATTTTCCAAGACCTGGCTGAGGTGGGCTGGGTTTCTTTCCTTCTCTCTGCTGCAGCCTGGAGAATTTCCCAAGCAGACAACTTGATTCAGTGCTCCCCTTGTTTCCTCAACTTGAATTCCTTTGCTGATACACCTGATCCCTCACTTTTAGATTAATTCCTCCCCTCTGTGGAATTCCTTCTCAGCAGCTCTGCCAGGCCTTGGATCTGAGGAAATTCAATTAAATTCTACCCCTGTAGCTGACATGGTTGTGTTAAATGTTCTCATTGGGTTGAGATGGTTTAAAATAAAACCCAAAAAGAAAAGTCACAATTATTCCAATAATCCTGAGTCATCTCCACGTATCCAGGTTTATCTCAGAGCATGAGGCTTTGCTTCATAACCCAAGAAAGTGATACCATGGGGGAAAAAAATGACAAAAAGCTCTAATTTGGATGAGAAAAGGGTGGGAAAGGGGGAGCACAATCATTTCCTTATAGGCAAAGAATTGGAAACAAGCTGGAAGAGGGGAGGAAAAAACCATTTCACAAACTGATAATTCAAATTAGAGGACAAGAAATTCTGCCTAGGTATACATTAAAGTAAGGAGCTGGAGAGGGAGGTGAAATGCAATTTTCTTCTTTATTTCCTTCAAAGAGTGAATGAGAAATTATTTTGCACAGCAGAAAAAAATCCCTAGTGATCTAATTCTGAAAATATATTGTTTCCTTTAGAAGCATCTTGCTCAACACTCGATTTCAGAGTTTCACCCACAGATTACAATTCTTTGCATTTTGATGTCCCTGAGCTCCCCACCTTGTGGTTTCCAAGTGCAAACAATTTCCTCAGTGTTATTCACGGCCTGAGAGAAGGAAACGAGTGTGTTCACCTTGCTGTTCCCCACAAATGCCAAGTGTATAAAACACAAATCCTACAGGTGAGTATCTGAGATATTCCCCAGGCCTTTCCTGGCACCACAACCAGCTCATCCCCACTCAGGAAATGCGAAGGGAATTATTCCCAGCCCAGAGTTTCAAGGAAAGATTCATCCCAGCTTCCTTGGCTTGCAAAATTTGGTCATTTCTTAGGGGACCTCCAGGACTCACCTTCTTCCCCCGAGGCAGGAAAAATGGTGCTGTGCTTTCACCTGAGTCACAGCTGGGCCTGGGCTCCACATGCTCCTTGAGAAGGAGGAAAAAGAACAGGATTCATTGACAAGAACCTGGTTTGAGCAGAAGGAAATGAGTAAAGCAAGTTCTCGGATTGTTTTAGTGGAAATTGTGAGAAGCTTTCCCTCACAACTTGGTTTCTTTCTGTTTTTAGTTCTTCCATTTGGGCAAATCCTGAATTCCACCCACCCCTGACCACCAGCACGAGGAATGGATCCCAGAGACTTGGGAAGGCTGCAAGGGATTTTACCTCTCCCTGCTTCCGTTGGGAACAACATTCCCAAAGATATTAACATGTAAATGACTGTGACTGCACATAGGAACCAGTTTCCCCTTGGATGGGGAAGGAAATCCCACCAGGCTGACCTGGCCATGCACATCTCCTGTGGAATCTGCTTTGCTTACACCCAGAGGAGCTGAAACCCTTTGGAACCACCAGTTCTTTGTCCTTTTAGAATCATCCCAGAATCCCTAAAGTTGGAAAAGACCTCCAGGAGCATCAGCCCAGCTGTTAACCCAGCACATCCACAGGATTGTGAAACACTTTCAGGGCTGGGGCCTCCACCACTCCCGGCATGGAAACCAGGAGATGAAGTCAGATGAGAAGAAACTGAAGAAAAAAGGAATGAATTTTTTCTTTTTTTTTTTTCCTTATCTGGAAGGTAAATACTGTTTTGTTGTTGTTGTTGTTGTTGTTGAGTTTGTTTGTTTGTTTGTTTGTTTGTTGGTGTTTTTTTTTTCCTGGAAATTTGAGATCCACATCACAAAACATTCATAGAAAACACAACTCAAGTCGAAATATCTGACATTTGCCAACCAGTGCCAAGGGTATGGCTCTGGAAAGCGATAGGGAGGGGAAAATGGGGAGAGAAAAGTGACCTCAGGAAAGGGAACGGATAAAAATCCCGCTTTAGAGAGCCATGCCAAGTCAGAACATCCCAGCCTTCAGTGGGGTGTTTGCTGCCTTGTTTGAGCTGCCTGGCAAACTGGGAACTCACACTTCTTATGTTCCACCCCAGCAAGAAAAGCTTTGGGGCAGGCCTTGGCTCCAGGATGTCCAGCTGAATTCCCTGGATCCAACTGAACATGGAGCCTGCTGGGGAACAGACTCCTCATTCCTTTGGGAATTCACCCCTGGGAATCTGCCCAAGCCCTGCGAAGCATTGGGCTCTTTTCCTTGGCTTCTCTGAGTTTACATCCCCACCCAAAGAGGAGAAACAACCGATGAGGGCATTTGTCACTCCTTCAAATCTGATTCTTGCGGGGAATTGGAGCCAGCAGATGCACCGGAGATAAGGGGTGGGATGAGGCCCAGCTGAGCCCTGCTCTGGGGGTGCTGGGGAGGAGGGGATGGCACCACCACAAAATTCACAGCACAGCTCTGACAGTCAGGGACCCCAAATCTGTGTCTTCAGGAGCCCAAACACGCTGCGAATCAGTCATAATTCATCAGCTCTGTATAAATTCTTTTGTCTAGAATTCACATGTTCAAGCTTTCTCTTCTTTTAAGGCTGCCTGTTCCTTCCCTGCTGAGCATTCCTGCCTCCAGCCCGAGCTGTCCCAACATCATTTCAGCTCCTACTCCACACATTCCCAGCACTTTTTCCTGCACTTTCTGCCCACCAAGCAGAAATGGAGCTTTTTAGAAGCTTCTTACAGTGACACCTGAAAGAACAGTGCTGCCGTCAGCACGTTCCCAGCCTTTCTTCCCTGGGAATATTTCTTTCCCAGAGCCAGCCTCACACCCTGTGTGCCCCGTAGGAAAAGTGCTTTCCCTACAAAGCTGAAGGGATTTTCAGGGAGTCCCACCCAGCAGAAAATGCCTGAGAGGGGCTGTGGATGGTGTCCAGCAGCTCCTCGTGGCCCAGCAACCTTCCCCAAACACCGAGCACTTCCAGGAAACGGGAAAGAAACACACATCCCATGGGCCTGGGAAGAGGGCCTGGCTGAATCTCTGCTCCTCACACACATCTTCAGGGGAAGGAGGAAAAATAAACGGGCTCCAAACAGGATAAATGGCTCCCTGCGGGGCTTGGCTGGGGGTTTATCCTACAGCCACAGCATCCCAGTCCCAATGGATGCAGGGCCTGGCTCAATCCCAGTTTGGGGCTGGAAGAAAAGCACCAACAATCAGCTTTGCTGAGGCAGAAGCCTGTGGTGGAGCTGTGAGAAAACCTTTGTGCTGTTGCAATGTTTTCCTCATTGCTTTTGTGCGCTCTGCAAACAGATTTGGCAAGCAGGCATTGTTACCCTGGGATCCTCCTCCAGGATTTATTGGGGGTGTTTAATACCTGCCACAACCACCCTGCATTTCCCTGAGCTGGCACTAAATGCTGGCCCTGAAGTGACAATTTATGGTTGGGTCTGTTGTCTCAGGATAAACCACAAAGCCAATAGTGGTTGTAAAAGTGCCACTCCCAAAGCGTCCCACTCCCAAAGAGTCCCCTTCCCAAACTGTCCCAAACTGTCCCATTCCCAGTGTCCCATTCCCAGTGTCCCATTCCCAGTGTCCCATTCCCAAAGTGTCCCATTCCTAGTGTCCCATTCCCAAAGAGTCCCATTCCCAGTGTCCCATTCTCAAAGAGTCCCATGCCCAAAGAGTCTTATTCCCACAGTGTCCCCACTCCCAAAATGTCCCAATGTGTCCCATTCCCAGTGTTCCACTCCCAAAGTGTCCCACTCCCAGTGTCCCACTCCCAGTGTCCAATTCCCAGTGTTCCAGTCCCAGTGTCCCACTCCCAAAGTATCCCATTCCCAAAGTTTCCCACTCCCAGTGTCCCATTCCCAGTGTCCCCTTCCCAGTGTCCCAGTCCCAGGGCCTGGGGAAGCTCCTGCTGGTCGTTCCCATCACCTCCCAGCTGAGGGACAATGAAGAAAACCCAGGGATAAAATGTCTGCAACTCCTGTTCTGATAACAGCTGGGAAGGTGCTTTAGCCCCCAGGCAGTGCTGCCTCCAATCCAGGTTATCTTTGGGTTGGAATCATGGAATTTGGGATGGAAGGACCTTCAAGCCCCACCCTGCCACGGGCAGGGACACCTCCCACTGTCCCAGGGGCTCCAACCTGGCCTTGGACACTCCCAAGGATCCAGGGGCAGCCACAGCTGCTCTGGGAATTCCAGCCCAGCCCTCCCCACCCTCCCAGGGAGGAATTCCTTCCCAAGATCCCATCTAAATCTCTCCTCCTGTAGTTTAAAGCCATTCCTCCTTGTCCTGGCACTCCAGGTCCTTGTCCAAAGTCCCTCTGCAGCTCTTTCAGGCTCCCTTGTGGTCTTGGAAGGCCCCAATGAAATCTCCCCAGGTCTTTCTCTTCTCCAGGCTGGACAGCCCCAACCCCCGGTCTGAGCAAAGTCTCCTGCCGCCAGCTGCAGAAAAACGCAAAAATATCCAACAACTTCTCCAATTCTGCATTTGTAGTTAATGAAACAGATTGATGAGGGAAAACCCAAATTGCTTTATCAGCAAGGCTGAGCTGAACCAGCCCCTCCTAAACTCATGCCCCTTCCTTGCTTTGGAAACACAGCAAATGGAAAGATGGATGCCTGCACTGAGCTGGGTTTGAAGTGAAAGTCTGACTTTGGTTGAAGACAATTATCAGCTGAGAGAAGGGAGGCCGTGCCAGCTTCTGTGGCAGGCCCCGTGCCCTTCCCGCTGAGGCTGCGTCGGCAGCCCTGGGGGCTCCTTCTGCCGCCCTGAGCCCGCAGAGCAGGGCAGCGGTTGCCGATGGCTCGAGCCATCAAATCATTCAAGGTCCTGTTGGGCTCCCTTAGACACTTGGGCCGAGGGATTCCTTCGGACCTGGGCCACTTTGGGTGGAGCGGGGGCAGGGCCGGGGCAGGTGGCAGGGTGTGCATGGGCCCTTTGTGACATGGTGCAGCAGCGTGGTCACCGTGGCAGGGAACAGCACAGGGTGTCCAAGGAGCCTTTGTGACACGCGGTGACATAGGTGCTGGCAACAACGCAGCCACGCCACAGTGCTCGGAGCACGCCACGGGACAGGACGCGCCAGAGAGGTGCTGTGAGGAGTTCCCACACAGCCCGCTCGTTTGTGCCCGACCCGGAGCCTTTCCGAAGCGCTGCTCCTGCAGCTGACCTCGCGGCCAGACTGCGGGACTTGGTGACTCGGAGCTTTCCCGAGGCATCTCCCAACCCTGCGGTCGGTGCCCTCGCGGCCAGACCACAGGATCTGGTGACCTGAAGCACCACAAGGAGTCTCCTGTCGTTGTGGCAGGAGCCCTCAAGACCAGTGTGCAGGACTTGCTGTCCTGCAGCCTTCCTGAGGCTTCTTTGCCGCAGGTGCCTTCAAGGCACAACTGCACGACTTGTTGCCTCAGGGTTTTCCCTGGTTTCCTCAGAGGCATCTGTCTGAAGGTGCCCTCGAGGCCAGACACTGACATGGCGGGCAGATTTCGCGACCTCTTCACGGTTTGCTGGAGGAGAAGAAATACAAGCCCTGGAGATGCTCCAGCACAACCCCCTCAAGAGCTGGAGCAGTTCCAGCCACAGCAGGATGGTGAGTGGCAGAGCCGGGCCACAAGGCCGATGGCTGCGGACAGCTTGGCCCCATCCCATCCCCGTTCCCATTCCGCCCACTGACAGGATGGAAGAGGGGCCGAGGCTGCCCCTGCAGCAGCTGTGCTCCATCCCCTGGGGCATCCCGGGGCTGTCCCTGCCTGGGGAGAGCAGGGCTGGCTTCTCTGGCCTCTCCTGCAACCCCTCAGCTCTGGCTACGCTCGCTCTTTGCCAGATGCAGCCATGGAGCAGACACAGGAGAAGAAGCCCACCCGTGGCCGCTTCCGCAGATCACTGAAGGTACGTGCAGCCATCCCCGCCTGGGCTGGGCCTGCTGTCACTGCTCGGCCGAGCTCCGTGCTTGGAGCACTCCATGGAACGCGTCTCTCTTCCCTGTCCTTTGCCCTCCTGCAGATGTTCCGGAGGCTCGTGCCCATTCGACGTAGGATGACCAGAAGCCGTGCAACAGCTGAGCCTGACCGCAGGCCGACTGAGCTCCAGGCAGAGCCCAATGTCAGCCCAGATTTGACTCAGCGCTTGGATGCTGCAATCAGTGACGCAGCAAATACGGACATGGCAGTGACTGAGTGCGTGGTCTTCAGAAACACCAACACAAAGGAGACCCTGAGTCTTGGAGGCCAGGAGAGTGTGGCAGGAGGGGAAGCACTTCTTGGGGAAAGCTGCTCCCTTGGACAGCGCTCCAGGTCTTCCCCATGTATCCTCCAGGTGCCAGCCATGGTGAAGGACCTTCACCAGAGACTGGCGGCCTGTGTCACTTTGGATGCCAGGATGCGCTTGGACTTTCTGAGGCTGGCCGAAGAGCAACCTGCTGACGTTGTGCTGACCCTCCTGCGCTGTGCCCCAACGTGTGACAGGTATGGGGCCCACCTGCCTTGAGAGCTCAGGGCTCAGCAGCCTTTAGGGCCCATTGCCCTGCAGAGCCTGTCCAATGGGCTCTGCCAGACAGGCGGAGCGGTCCAGGACCCTTGGGCCCCTCTGTTCCACCAGCCTGCTGCCATGCTCCCTCCCTGCCCCTCAGGGCACCAGGGCTCTGTCACCTGGGCCTCCACAGCTGCACAGGGCATGCTACTGTGACTGAGACGGCCCTGACACAGAGCTCCAATCCCACAGAGCTGCTGCAAGCATGTGGAGAGCCATAGGCTCGTCGGCTGTGACAGCGGAGAAGGTGCTGCCAGCACTCATCCGCGTGATGGAGGATTGGCCTCTGCATACAACGACCACCTCCGATGGCGACGACGAGGACGTTTTTGCCCTGGCGGTGAGCTTCTGGAACCGGCCTCTGCTCGCTCCCCGGTCGCCTCTCCATCAGCTCTCCGTCCTCTCCCTGCCTCAGGCACTGGCTTAGGGCAGGCTCAGGGGGCTCCAGGCCCGTCGCTCCCCCTGCGTCTCCCCTCGGGCCCTGCCACACGGACATCTTAGCACTGAGCTCTGTCTCGGGCTGCTTCTTTTGCAGGCAACTCTGGGGCTGTGGCTGACTGTCCAGGTGCCCAAATGCCACAGGGCAGTGCTCCTTCATTCAGCCCGTCTGTTTGTTGCTCTCCTCTTCCACATTGTCATCACCACACAAGAGATGCCAGTGGAAGTTGCTGACTTCTGGAGAGCGTGCCAGGAGGAACACGGCCTTCCCAGCAACCCCAACAGGTGCCAGTCCTCCTGTCTTTTCAATGTCCTTGTGGCCGGCGCCAGCGCTCGCCGTGTGACCTGGGTTTTGCTCTGCACACAGGTTTGCAGTGCAGGCCATGAAGGCTCTGTTCAGCCAAATGTGGTGGAACACAGAGATGATGGCTATGGAGCGCAAGCGTGGCTGGGACACGCTGCTCTGTGCTGACACCCAGCACTATGCCGTGGGTCTGCTGGCCAGGTGAGAACCCCTTCTCTCCCACATTTGTCCCCTGTGCCCCACACAGTCCCTGTGCTCATGGCCTCGAGGGCCTCGTCACCGAGGGCCGGCCAAGCCGACTGGAAAAGGCTGGCAGAGGAGGGTGCCCAGAAGGGGCCGCCTCCCAAAGCGCCCACATCCCCCTCCAGGGATACTGGGGAAAGACCGGACCTGTGAGTTAGACCTCCTGGGAGAAGACTGTCCCCCCCACCTCAGGCTCTTGCTGCCTTTTTCCCCCTGACAGGGAGATGCGCCGTCACTTGGGCCACAGCTGTTCCCGCATTGGCTTCTACCTACTCCAGCCACTAAGCAGGGAGGAGCCACGCTGGGATCTGCCCTCCCTGGCATTCCTGGTGGAGGTGAGCCAGCGCTGCCTCGCTCAGCTGCCTCTCAGCCCTCTGCCCTCTCGTAGCTGCAGCTGCCTGGGCCGGTGCCCGAGCCCTGTGCTGCTGCTGCTGCTGCTGCCTGGGCCCGGCCCTGTGCGCTTCTGGGCTCCTGCTGTTCGGGTCACCTGTCACTGCCCTGTGCCTTTCAGGTCATCAAGTTCCTGGACCTGAGGGAATGCGCAGGCCGTGTCCTGGAGGAGATGTCAAGGCACCTGCGGGGCACGTGCAGGCAGAGACGTCACCTGGCGCTCAAAGGCCTTGTGCGGCTCAGCGAGGAGCCCTCGATGGTGAGAAGGGGGCAGCGGCTGAAGCTGCGCTGGGGAAAGCAGCCCCTTGGGCTGGCTGGGCTTCAGGAGCTGAGGCAGCTGCTCCCAGCTCTCCTGCCTCCTGCTCCAGCTGCTCGAGGGCTTCGGGACAGGCCTTTGGCCTCTGGGCCCAGCAGCGGCAGGGTGGGCTAGCAGAGCCAGGGCGGTGTTGGCGCTGCAGCTCTTGGTGGCTTCCCAGCACAGCCTTGTGTTCCATACAGGCCGGAGGTGTACGCAGCCTGCTTCCAAGCCTCCTGGAGCGGCTTGGGGATGCCGACGGAGAGGTGGTCGCCATGTCCCTCTCTGCGCTCACCAATGTGTGCCAGCGGAAAGACTCCGTCATCGGCAGGACCACTGCCCTGAAGCTAGCCGACCTCCTCCTGTCGCTCTTTGGAAACGTAAGGCTCTGCGTGCCACGGGCATTAGCTGCTGCGCAGAAACTTTGTGCCCTGGGGATTTTTAGGCTTTTGCCCGGCTGGGCTGGAGAAATTGGTGCTGAGGCCTCCTCCGCTTCCTTTCCTTCAGGACAACAGCCAGGTGCAGCTGCTCTCCATTCAGCTTTTCCAAAAGGTGATGGGCTTGGTAGCGGATGAGGGCAAAGAGCCACTGAACACAGTTGTGAGCCAGAGCCTGCTCCCACTCTACTTGCACTGCCACGAGGTGAACGAGCGCGTGGCCAAGGTGAGGCGTTGTGTCATGCCGGTGCATCCCTGACAGGGGGCTCGGCTGCCTCCTGCCCGGGCACCTCTCCCGGCTCGCAGCCTCCTGCTGGCCCTGGCGCAGGGACGCAGGGCCCGTGCCCTGGGCTGGGCTGCGCTGCCACCTCCTGTCTCTGCTGCTCTCCAGGCCTCTCGGGAAACGCTGCATTGTGCGGCCGGCTTCCTGAAGAGGAGCGACCTCGAGCACGTGCTGAAGACGGAGAAGCTGTTCAAGTTCGCCGAGTGCGTGGTAAGGACGGCCTCTGGAGAAGCCCCCTGACGGCGGGGCTCGGTGTGCGGGGCTGGCAGCCGTGGCCCCTGCCCAGCGCCGCACGCAGGGGCTCCGGCCTGCGCCCCACACGCCGCTCCCTTCCGTGGGGCCGCGCGGGCTCTTCTCCAGGCTCCTGTGCCCCGAGTCGGGCGCCGACGGAGCGCCGGCCCAGCGGGGCCGCGGGGCGGGGCGGCACCGCGGCTCCCCGGGCAGCACCCGGCCCTCCGCCCCCTCCGGAGCCTGGCGCCCGCTGGCCGGGCCTCGGGGCTGTGCGGGCAGCGCAGGCCGGGGCTGGGCGCCGGGAGCGCCCGGCCGAGGGGCTGAGCCCGCGCCAACCCTTCCCTCCCTCCTGCCGTTCTCTCCAGCTGGCAGACGACAAGAGCCGAGCGGCCGAACACCTGCGCCTGGCCCTGCCCTACCTGGAGCACCCACAGGAGCCCCTGCGAGAGGCGGCCATCAAGCTCATCGGTGAGCCACGAGCCCGGGCTCCCTCCCAGCCCCAGCCCCAGCCCCAGCCCCCGTCCCGGCAGCGGCATCCGCGCCCGGCGCCGTGGAGCCGCGCCTGCCCTCGGGGCTGCTGCTGCCCTCTGCGGCCGTGCCCTTGGGCGGCAGGATGCGGCAAGGGCCCGGGCCGAGCCCTGCCGGGGCAGGAGGCCGTGTGGCCACAGGGCTGGCAGCGCCGCTGGCAGGGCGCCGTGCCGCTGGGGCCCTGACAGGCTCTGTGTTCCCAGGGATCGCCGGGGTGCGCCTGAGGAGGCAGAAGGAAGAGCTCCAGGCCCTCAGCGAGGGTGAGTGAGGGCAGCGGGTTCTCAGCGGGGCTGCCGGGGGGAGCCGCAATGCTCGCGCAGGGGGCTGCAATCCCTGTCCTGCCTGCGGAGGGCCTGGCTCCCTGTGCGGACAAGGGCTGGCGTGCGCAGAACACGGAGAGATTTTGGGGACGTGGGCGGGGCGATTCGTGTTTAGCACTTTGCGGTGAATCCCGTTGGCCCCCCTCTCCTCTCTTGTGGTGGCCACGGCAGGAGCTGGCTCGGATGGCCCTTGGCAGGAGGGTCTCCTTGGACTTCCGCACATCCGGGCTCTGACCGGGGCTCTGTGCCTGTCTCTTCCAGCTCTTCAGGCCCTGAGAGACGACGACAGCCCCTCCCAGATAAGCCTCTTTGTCCAGCTGATGTTCGAGGAGCGAATTGCAGAACTGCAGTCATCTGCTAGCTCAGAAGAACCGGTGGCCTTAGAAGACCTTCAGGGGCCACAGAAGATGAGACCGCCTGGAGACGGAGGAGCCGGAGCTCCAGGCACAGCTGATGATTGACGCAGCTGATGCCTGTGGGAAGCTCCCGTGCCTTCAACCCTCTCCCTGCCTTGCTACACCATCGGTCCCTTTTCCCTCCACCCTTCCTCCCTTTTGACAGCTCCATGTCTTCAGCCCTCAGACCATGCCCCTCCCCTTTTTTCCCTCCCAGCTCATCCCTTTGCTTTGCCTTCCATTAATAAACATTCAAAGAGAAGTTGATTGAAGGCACTGAGGTGCTTTTCCCAAAGACTGGACTCGATTCCATGGGATCACAGACTGTTTTGGGCTGGAAGGACCTTCAAAATCACCTTCCACCACGCCAGGGTGCTCCAAACCCCAATGTCCAGCCCGGCCTTGGACACTGCCAGGGATGGACACCCCAGGATGGACACCTCGTGCCAGGACCAAGGCTGGTGCACATCAGGCACCCAAACAAGCCCCAGCAGCTGCAGCCTTGGCAGTTTTAATCCCAACCATCCAACATTCCCGAGCCGGCAGCGCGGCAGTGCTGACCTCTAGTGAGAGGCCCCTGGAAAAGGGAGGATTTCTTGGGATAAAGTTCCCTTCCCAAAGCCTCCGAAGGCAACACCAGAACCCTCAACAACCAAAAAGCACGGGTGACAGTGTCCAACGAAAGGTTTTCTTTAAAAAACACCCCAAATTCACAAGGAAAGCGTCCAATCAAAGCCTCAGGGCTGGTCCCGAGTAGCCCAGAAAGGACCAGGAGAGCTCAGGGGGACAGGGAGCTCCCAAACTGCTCCTTTGGGTCCCCTCATTGTCCTCCAGAATCCAGAACTTTCACCCAAAATGTCCCTCGGGAAGATGAGAATTTTCCAGGCACGTCAAAGAAATCTCCACTGCACAAAAATCTCTTTTAAAACCAGGCTTTAAGACTGGGAGTTCTGCTTAGATTGAAACGATGAAATTCAGGATATTCTACATCAAATGCAGCATTTTTGATTCTAACGGACTCCTCTCCCTGCAGCCAAACAAACGTCAAAGGCTCCTGAGCTTTTTGTGGCACACCAGGATTCCCTGGAGCCATCCCAGGAACATTTCCTGGAGTATCCCAGGAATGTTCCCCATTCCTGGGGCTCCACAAACCTCCTGCCCCTTTACAGCAAGCTCAGCTCGGGTCAGAGATAATTGATCCAATTACCTCCAGGAGGAATGAAAGCAAAGCAAAGCGCACTCTGCAGGAGCCCTGGGAAGTCCCTGTTCAGCAAGGAGCTTTCCACTGAAATGATGGGAAAATGATGAGTTCCAGCATAGAATTCAAGGCTTTTCCCTCTGGAAGCAAAATCCAGTCCTTGCATTACCTCTTTTTATTGGTTTTAGTCACTAAGTCTTAAAAAATAAATCGGTTTTCACATTGTTCAGGCTTGGAGAGGTTAGTGCTTTTCCTGAGCTGGAATAAATTCCTGAGGCTGGGCACTTTTTGTACTTCTGGAACTGGAGATTCCTCTGCAATATTCCCTGGGGAGCTTCTCCTCACCTTTTCCTCCCTCAGAAAAACGAAGCAGAGCAAGGAAGGTGTCCAAGAAGGAGAGGCTGGAGAAGCCCCACCTCCCTCCAGGCTCATCCCAGCACTTTCCTGATGGAATTTTCCCATTTCACAGCCAGAGAGCAACCCCTGGCCCCTGACTCAGCTACTCACGGAGTAATTCGAGCCAAGAGGCTGGAGCAGGTACTCAGAGGTTCCACCAGAGCCACCATCCCCCATCAGGATCCTCTGGATTGCCCAGGAAGGAGGAGTTTTTAGGCAATATTGGAAATCTAGGATCTAGGCTTGCAGCAAAGCACGCAGCATCTGCTGGCGCTGGGCTCTGCGTCCCAGGAAATTCAGTGGATTCCTGCTTCTCCACAGGGCCAAGCTGCTATTTCAACACACTTCTGTGGGCCAGGGTTGAGAAACAGGAGGAGTAATGAGCTGGGAGCTGCAAAAAAATAAAATTCAAGACATTCCTCAGCTTCTGAAATGGGCTAACCTTCGAATCCTTTCTCTTCATTAGATTTTTCATTACTGGGAGGTTTCTTCCTGAGAACAAATCCCAGGGATTTCATTCAGAGGTGGAGTTGCTGGCTGGTAAAAACCGCCAAATCCTTTAAATAAACCCCTCAGCATTCTGGTTTTTAATCAGTGATACCTGAGTTCCAAGTTTGGACAGGTATTTATTCCTTAAACTAAAGGCATCAGCTTTTGGCAGCAATTTGGCCAAATCATCGTCCTTCTGTCTCCTGAGCCTCTCCTGCTCTTCTGCTCTGCAAAAGAAAAGCGGCAAAAGATGGTTTGCCCGGAGGGAAAAGCCTGCCAAAGCAGGGAACTGCTGTTATTTGAGTGTTAGTTCCTATTTTAATGTTGTTGTTGTTGTTTGAACACCTAGGAAACGCTTTGGGGCAGCAGGTGAACGACCCTGAGAGGCGCAGGGCTCAGTAACTCAGTGTAAAGAAAGAGAGAGGCTGATTTCTGCAGGTTCCTTTTATTTCACTCCAAGATTTCAGTAGAAAGAGAAACCTTTTGGTTTTTCCCCAGATTACAAGGTGCTCCTTTTAGGATTTTTTCAGATGTATCTCAGGAGGAAAGAGCATTTACCTCTCTCACCTGTGGAAGCAGCCTGGGTTTGTGCACACTGCCAGAAAGAGTCAAACATGCCCACAGGCTTCAGTGCGTGTTGCTTAAACACATGCTCTGGACATTTTCCTACTGGCAGCAGAAAGGATGATGGGGACAGTTACATCAATCGAACTGAACTCTAGAATTCCATATCTAGTTTTTTAGTTCCTTTTTTTATGCATTTGCAAACCATCATCTTACCTTCTGCCCCTTCTCTTACTGTTATTGGATATTGTCTTGTTGGATGTAATGTTTTAGGGTAGCTCAAAATAAATTTTAACAGCTTGAGATTTCCTGACACCTTAATTATAGAGGTTGTAAGTCAGTCCGTATTTTTTTCTGACAGATGCCTCATTTTTATACCTCAAGCTTAGTGTATTAAAGTCTCTACTGTTTCAGAACCCACAGTTATCATGGATACAAAGAACAGTTTAAAATGCATCATTTAGTAATAGATACAAAGCTGAGGGGCAAATGGGCATCATGCACCCTTTGTGAGAAACCAACTCTAAAAGCTGTACAGACACATTGCCACTCACATCTCAGGGAAGGGATAGATTTTTTCATTTAGGTCAGCAGGAAATGGAAATTTTCTGGCAGTTTGAAACTTATCACCAACTCCTGAAGTTTTGTGCAAAATCCCAGTGTGCAACATCTGGGTATTTTGCAAAGTCACCTGGCTGCAAACCTCAGCCTCCAACAAATGAAGTGCAGCTCAGCTGTGAGGATTTTTCTGTAACATCTTTAGAACATAAGAGGTAATTAAAACCAGTTCTGTTGCCTAGTGTTACAAAATTGATTACAACTGCATGCAGTAACTGCTTTAGACTTGGGAGTTATTTTTAAAAGAAAAAAAGTCCACCGCATAAAACATTGCCCAAAAAATCCCCTTGCAAGGTAGTTTTAATGAATCTTTCATGGTTCAATGAGCTATTGTATTAGGTCATTCTCCTGATGAAGCAATGCTCCAATCTCATTACATTTAGTCAGAAAGAAATAAGCTGCTAGTGTTATTGGATTTCTTATAATTAGTTAAAAAGCAATTTTTTAGGATTTCCTTTCATAGGGTTGGGGGAGGAGGGAAGTTGAGACAAGTAATATTGTGCTGCATATAAGTAAAATATAGTGCTCCACACACAATAACCATTCCCAGCTGAGATGTGCTTTAAGGTTTGGGTAAGTCAGCCTCTTTCTCCTGTATCCTTCCTTCCCGCTCCTGTCATCTCTGCTTTTCCAAACAGCAAACCTGAGAACAAGCTCAAAAGGCTGAAAGTCCAAAGGAAAAACACCAGGCAGTCCCCATAGCTGGTGGTAATTAATAGAAAGTGAATCAGTTGCTTTGTATAGCAGATAAAGGAAAAGCCCAGCCAGAATAACCTGCCTCATCACCACATTGTGTTCCCAACAGAAATTAATTCTGTGAGCTGTGGGAGTTTGAAACAAACATGTGAGGGCTAAAAAGACCTAATGCCATCATCCCAGCGTGGAGAGGAAGATTGAAAGGTGCTTTCAGGAGAACGGCTGCAGTGTCTGGGTAGGGACAATGTTTTCCCCCCTGTGGCCTTTATGAAAAAAGAGTAGAATAAATAGTGCCACATGTCTGCACAGCTGGAACATCTGTGACTGGTTGGCACAAATTTACAATCCTACCTGACCGCCTGAATCTGGCTGTAATTGACAGACACGGCCGTAATGGCAACATCCTATCGATCTTCCCTGGGACCAGAGCACCTCAGGCTTGAACGACTAAATTGTGGTAAAGGAGCACGAGATCCCTCAAACATTCACAGAGAAAAAAAGCATTCTCACATTTTAGAACGTACGCCTGATTTTTCATACGAGCCCAAAGGCAGCCTGCACAAGTTGATGTAAAGGCATCTGATGAAGGTTGCTAAATACACAGAAGCTCATTAAGTGCCTGCTTCAAAAGAGCTGGAGCCTGGAAAAACTTTTCAAAATACCAAGTATGCTTATCCGGCATCTGGGTAGAAATCTGCTGCCAACACAGCTAGAAATGGGCTCATTGAACTCCATGGAGTTCTCCTAAATCCTTGTTTAACACGAGATACAACGGATGTGATTGCAAGTCCTTGTATGTAGGTGATAAAGCAGCCCATCCACAACAAAATAAATGCTATTTTATAAAACTACAGCTTCTTATTCAACATGCTGAAGGCACCTAAAAGTTTTGCAGTGCAGCATGAACTATATTAGCCCAAGTAAACACCATGAAAACACAACTGGTGCGAGCAAAAACCCTCTCAGGTTTTCAATACCTCCACTCTCCTCCCCACATTCGAGTTTCCTCTAGATTCAAGATTATTCTAGTATAAATTCCTAAAGACATGATTCCATCTTTATACTAGTTGGCATTTTTATTTATTCCCACTAAAATGTGTTTTGCAGAAAAATATTTTCCAATACAAAACTCCAAAACATTTCACAGACATACTTCAGAAAAGAAGAAAATCATAGGTTTGCTAAGGAATTCACAGGCCTGCCGTGCATAACTACAAACCTCTTTCAGCTGTGATCAAGACACCTTCTGTATTTATAAATCTTAAAACTTAAGTCTTATTTACTGGATAGAAGCTTGGGGTTTTTTTGTTTTAGTTTTTTGGGGGCTTTGGGGGGGTTTTTTGCTTGGTTAGTTTTTGAGGTTTTTGGTTTTGGTTTGGTTGGTTTTTATTTTGATTATGATGGTTTTACAAGAAAGAAAAAGCATGCTGTGATAAGACTGTGAGATTTTTTTTTCCTGGGTTCATTTCTTGCTTTGGGAAGCACTGCCTTTTTAGCAATATTTGCAAAAGAGGTTCAGGGATACACTGAAACACACTCTAAAATACTACAGAGATAAACAGGGATCCAATCCCTGTGCCCTGGATTCCTATCCCTCATTCCCACTCCTGGAAATGCTTTTGATAACAATAAAACATGTTGAACTCTTTTTTGTACTCGCTGACACCACTGCTAAATCCCAATAAGATATAAAAGTTTGGCAGCTTGCTTGGATTTACATCCAAAAGAAACAAAAGGCACAAGACCGGGAAAGGGTGAAAAGTCCTCCACAAAAGCAGTCATGCTTTGCAATGTCCAAATGAAGGAAGACACACAAATATTTTCAGGAAGACCGAATGTAGAATGGAAACACTTGGAGACGGGCAAAAATAACAGAAAAGTGAGCAACCTGAAACTCCTGGCATGCCCAGAGACCTCCTGACACCACGCCAGCCTTAAAACAGAGCTACTGCTGCTCACAGAATAACCATTCTAGGGAGGCTATTTTGAATTATTTCACACAATTTCAGTTCCCAAAGGGGCTATAAAGCACTATTGGTAGTCATCTGTACTACAATCATTGATCTTAACTTTAATTATTATTAATGCAAAAATATTTATGAACCAAAGCTATTCCCTTCCATTTCTCTGTCCCTTTCAAAGCTGCTAAGAGCTGGATAACTAAGCAAAGGAGTGCCCTCTGGGAAGTCAGCGGTGATTGCCTCATCCTCAAACGGGAAATTGGGAATTCAGAGTAGGGCAAGAAGCTTAACTCCAGCTATTGAGCAGCTGCCATAAAAGAAAGAGTTAAGTAGACAAGGGCACTTGTGTGGAGAAGAGGCAGCTGAAGAAAAGGTAAAAACCAGACAGCTGTGAATGCAGGCACTGAACAGAAAGCAATGATTCTTTTTTAGAAGAATATGGAAACATCAAACTAAACCAGCAGAATGAAGACCAGGATTCCTCGCAATGTGCAATGGGGACACTTTTGGACAATCCTATGTCCCAGGTGCACAGTTAGGGACTCTTCCAGAGCCAAAAGACTAGACTGGAAATCTCCTTAACTGGATTTAGCACACGCCTGCAGCTTCATTGTGTTCAGAGGAACACTCACCGTAAAGGTAAAATCCCCAGGAAGCCACACACAGCACACTGTGGAACAAGCAATTTCCTCTTAACCCATTTTAGTTCCTTTGCCAAGACCCAAAACCAGAAGAATGCCAGCAAAGTGGATTTTTCCCCTTATATACCTAATCTTTCTATCAATTAAATGTGTTCCCAAATGCTTTAATGGACGGGTTTTAATTATTACTTCTACCACTTAAAAAAATAGTCTCAATAATTTCCTTAAAAATCGCTGAAGCAAGGCACCGTTCAAATGAAGGATACAATTAAATGGGGCTATTGATAAAAATTTTCTCCATATTCAGAATTTTTCCTGTGATTTACATGCATTAGCAAAAGCAGTATCAACTCTTCCCTGCCAGAGTAGTTGAGCATCTTCCTGCTACTAATTCAGCACACATATTTCAGCCATTACCCAGGGAATGCAGTGATTAGGCAGCTTTCCAGTAAACAGTCCTTAAAACAGTTCATAAAAATTCCATTTAGAAAAAGGTTGGTTTCCTGCTCGAGAATTTGATAAGATGTTGCAATTACTGCTTAGGGATATATTTCAAGTCCACCAAGTGAGGTAAATTCCATTTCCACACACGCTATCATAGCGTTTGCAGGTTAAAATGCCATAAAGTAGTTCTTATGTACTCAGAAGATGGAATTAATTTGGGTGCTGCTCTTTTAGAAACACACGCTTAGAAAATCCTAAAAACTTGCAATGAAAAAAGTGAAAATACCCATAAAACAGGCCACAAAAGGCAGATGCTCAAGTAGAAATCTAGTGGCATTGTCTGAATCACAACTTGCCCAGATCAAAAACTGTTCCTAGTAATGGAGAGAAAACAGCATCACAATCTATATATTCTTTTGACATCCCACCTGAGGTAAGACCCCTAGTTCAAAGGTCCCAGAATAACCAGAAACAGTCAGTTTTACAGGTTACAAGGAAATCAAAGAAATACTCAAATTTTGGCACAGTAATTACTAAACTTAGAGCATCAGTTTGTTATCCATAAATGGAAAGCATTTAGCTTGTTTTAACAACTTCCTAAAAAAAACAAGATTCAATTGCAACATTTATTATCTAAAAGCGTTCTGGTCAAAATAAAAATGAAACTCAAAATTATGAACTCTTTTTATGAAAATAGCTGATACTTATTAAGCAATAAACTCTTGCTCTCTCCTGTTTTTATTTCCTCAAAAAAGCAACATAAACTAAAACAATGTAATCTCATGTGTTCAGGCTCCATATTTGTTGTTTTGAGAAAAGGCTTTATAACAGCTTCATTGAAGGCTCTTTAAGAAACTAAATCTTTCTAGTTTAATAGAGTGACAAGGTGTACATGAGGGCATCAAATGAAAAGGAAAATGAGCTGTCACAATAAAGTACTACTGAAAGCCTTAGCACAATCTGCATGACAAGCTAAAAGAAAAAGTATTATTTTGTTCCTTTTGCTTTAACCAAAGTCCTAACACTTAGGACCTGCAAACCGCTGCCATTTTAGAGCCAATCTGTATTTTAAGTGGATGTAACTAGCCCTAGCAAACGTAGCAAAAAGTGAAATGTTCTCAAATTGGTCTTAGCATGTGCACTAATCCATCCACACCACATCAGACGTATCTTGTAGTTGATAATATTTTACATGCTTACAATAATTACTGTAATTCAGAACCTTGACACCCATTTTCCTAAGATAAATCAACGTAAGAAAAATTATTCAACCTCCCTTTTCTTCTAAGGGTAAATGCAAAGCAGTTTGAAGCTCACTGTAGGTTTAAATTTTAATCCAAGGGCTGATGGTCTGCAATATGATTACAGTCCTTCCAATGTCAAAAGTTAACAGAGGAGTGGAGTCTATTTCAAATGACTGGCTCTAAACATCTCATAATTACATTAGATAAATTACACTTTACACATAATTGCAACAAGTTTTTGCCGTATTAGGCACCGGTCTGAAATACTTGGCAGTTTCACAGTGAAACACTATTCCTCTTGATGCATTTGGATGAGGTCCTTACCCTTCTACCATCACAGTCAGGGATCTGCCACTGGCATAAAATTCCAGATGGATAATGCCAGCAATCCTAACTACTTCACAAAACAACAGGTAAGGAGGGAAATTGATTAATATGCTGTTCTTATCCCCTTTCAACTGACAGAAGTTTTGCATGCTTAAAAAAAACAATCCGGTTTTTCCACGACATCATTCGGCTTGAATACTAATGCTTTTCCTTAATGCAACTACATGTACACGGATGTACAACTTCTCTTCACACAGAAGCAATGCCCAACTTTACATGTTTTTCTTTACTCTGTTTCCCCTGATTATAATTCTAAGATCCTTTCTGATTTTTATGCCATTTCCCTGTCTTAATTCTTCAGTGTTGTTAAATGAAGTGTCCCTCTCCATTCTGTGAAGATAGAGTGATTTACAGCAGCTGAAAATCAGGGGATTGTGCAGTAATTACAGCTTTTCTCAGTAAAGTAGTAGTATTGGATTCATTAACAGTGTTTGGATTCATTAACAATTAAAGTTTATTTCACTGAACAACAAGAACAAAGCTGGGTCAAGCTCCCTTGTTAGGCTTTGACACTTCCTTCAGGAAGACTACAATTCAACCCAGGGTTTCATTTTCTGTTTGGCTGCTTGTAAAATAGAAGGCATCTTGAAAATGATACTTCCATTTAGGGCTCTTACTGTGGACCTTACAGGCACTGTAAATGTGGAGTGGCTTTGTCTTAAACAGCCTAATCCTGCCCATTCCACAGAACAGACATTTGGAGTACAGCGACGATGGAAGCATGAAAACGCAGCATTAACAACTTCTTCATTGCAAAGAGTAAGCGCAATCCAAGTCTTGCTGTTTCCTTGGTAAGACCATAAGAAATGAGGCAGGGAAAGTGAATGTTTTGGGCTTGCAAGCCATTTTCCTTGAGCTGGGACATCTGCTGATTGCAAGGGGTTTCAGTTTTGAACTGAAGGCATGCTTTTTACACCGCTGCCATTAGACAGATTCTATCTGACACCCTACTTCAAAATTAAAACAGCAGGCAAGTGGATAAATAGGAGCAAAAATTGAAATTTTCAGTACTTGCTCACACCTTATTTTCAGATATTCTCCAAAATAGGGAGCAGCACCAGTGAAAAGCACGTTTGCATCAACAGGGCCTGGATGGACTATCCCAGGTGATACAACCACTAACCCACAGATGACGTGAGAGGTTTCACAGCACAGTGTTTAAAATTCAAGCAGCAGAAGCCCTTCCACCAGAATTTCACCCTGCTTTGGGAACAGATCTTCTGTCTGTATCATTAATTTCTTTGTTTTCCAACTGAGTTGCCGTGCAGCAAGTATTGCAGCATCACTAAAGAAACAGAGCTGGAGCACAGAGCAGCTCAACTGAGTGAACTTGCAGCTCAAACCATCAGAACCACCAAGAAAAAAAAGGCTGGGCCAGCTTTCTCAGCAGCCTGCTTGTGGCACTCAGACCTGAAATTACTCACTGCAAGTGTTCTCTCTAGGGTCTGACAGGACTTACATATATTGGAATATATATAACAAAATGATAATGCAGCTTCAAAGAGTGACTCACAGAAAACCGGTGCTGGAGCACTCAGAATTCATAAGGGACTTTAACCACAGTCACAACCCTCAGTTATTTGGTTGGCCTCCTTTATTCCTTTATTCTTGGGCTTTTCTTCCAGCTTTCTATCAACTGTGATATAAAACCATACTAATTAATCCAAATAAGCACATGTGCTATGTATTTTTTTCAAGATGGGATAACTACACACTCATCATTCCTGAAAACAAGCCCACAGTAACCAAAACCGGTCAAAGCAACACTGTTGTTATAAATTATAGCCCACAGCCATGGGTGTTCCTTGATGGAAGAAGAAGAAATATCAACCCAACCTCCTGGTCTGCTATGAGAACATTTGTTATAAATCATGTTTTTCCAGTGTTCTATTTCAACTGCATAGATCAGTATCCAATAGAGAGCTCCTGAAGTCACAGACAAACCCACAAAAACTGCTTAAGACCAACATTCCACAAAAACATGGCAAAAAAATTCAAAGCAACCTTACAGTAGAGAAAATGCGGATTTAATAGGAGCTTAACATTAAGAATCCCATCCTCAAAATAATGCAAATTGATTTAAAGTGGATTTAGGTTTTTAAATGTTAAGAGCATAAAATTGAAGAATTATTGAATTTACTGTCGGTTCAACATTGCTAATGTAAATGATAGATAACTGTATCGGTCATTCTTGACTAAATTAAGCGCTATCTACCATTATTACATGACTAAAGGCTTTAAAAAATTCTGTTGTTAAATGCAATCAACTTTAAATTAAACTATGTGCATTCAGTCAGTGTCTTAAGCAATGATGAGGCAGAGATGCCTTAAGGTGGTAGTAGGGATTTAGACCTCCACAACTTCTGATGTAAAATTTAAATAAGTTAGAATTTGAAAAAGCAAATTAACCTGTACTGCATTTTGCCCACAAAGCTCTTCCTTCCATTTTGATTTACCACTGGTCTCCACTCATTAGATCAAAGCTCACAAAGTATTTTTGAGACCAACCAGCACTTTCAGCCCAATTTAAAAGTCACTGAAGGCAATGAAAATTACTTCTGTCGGCTTCAGTAAGGCCTTCCACAATCTCAGTACTCAGTAGCTACAAGGAGTAGGACGGAGAGGGTCTGACCAACTTTGCTGAGGATATCACTTGGCAATCAAACATCATTGGAAAAAATCAGAGATTACTATTTATATTGCTTCAGCACAGCCGCTGCTGTTCTGAGATTACCTGCTGCACAATGGAAAAAGCAAAAAAAACGGATGTGAAAATACATATACCGACACCTGACTTATACACATCAGTATTCATCAATTAAAAGAGCCTGTGATGACTTCTCCAAACTGTCACTGGGGAATGACAAGCAACAGTCATTTCAGCCAAACTGGTACTCACATATCCTCTTGGCTGTGGGAATTCTGGGTCACACCCATTTCTTTTACCATTTTTTCCTGCAATGTAACTGAAAGTGACATTGACATTTGTCCCTTGGAAAAGTTACTGTTATCCTCCTTGTTGTCAGGATTATTCTACTGCCTGATGTTTTGTTTATTTTCTAAGCAATTGTCAAGAATACTGTCTGTGCCTGTCATCTGTCTACATGTTGACTGGTATCCACGCATCACACTGGAAGATCAGAATCCTTAAAAGAAACTTTCCTTCTCAACTCTTGAAAAGACATTCCCAACACTGCCGGTAGAATCTGAAGATGCCAGCTATTAGGAGACAGAATTGACCACAATTTAGTCAAAGTGCACCATCACACCTCCTACTAAGAAGGTTTTAAGAACTGGAAAGTCCATTCTTGTGGGAAATCCGCAGCGGGAGAAATGTGGCACTCAATATGAGTGATCGGCAAATCTCGTTTATTGTTAATTCACACAATGCTTTTATAATAACACTAATAAGCTCATGCACATTGCAAAAGTTAAGCTCAGGATTGGTGCTCAGACTAAAAGTCAGCTACGCCTCTTTCTACATTTCTTTGTGGTTACATAGTTTGAGTAAGTTTTTGTTTTACCGTGCTTCTCCCTCATATCTTTCAGCTACAAGGCCTAACAATCCAGGCTCGTATCCCAGCTGTGCTCAAGGACATGCGAAGCTTGCCGCCTTGCTGGTTCTCATGAGAGTGCCTGTGTGCTCAGCAAAGCTCTCTCATGTCTACGTGACCTTTTGCAGCTAGCCAGTTATCAATCACACTCTCCACATGTTCTATTCCTACTGTACAAGTCCTTGACCACGTAATTCCCATCTCCTGCGCTGGCCACTGACAGCTTTTCTACACAAAGTACATTAAGCAATCATCAACTCATTCAAGTTTGACTGCTGAAAAGTGCCATTAAGTATTAGCAAACATTAGACACAATTAGTTTTGTCTGAGGGCAGGTAATGTTCCTAATCACATTTCCCTCACTCCCACATTTTAGGGATGAAAGTAGATCTTCTGACAGACCTGAGCTTGCTTCCATCATAAATCAAACGGGGTAAATTCCTGCAGCAATGGGTTCAGAGATCTCTTCCCTGCTTTGGAGGAAGGAGGAGGCTGGACAAGCATGGATGGGGTTGCTGAGGATGCAAAGAGACTCCACAAACACTGGATGGACATGTCAGACCCCTGAATAGCTCCGCTCCTGTGAAATTCCCAAGCTCAAGGCATGATTCACTAATAAATTGAATGGATTATGCAGCATTTGCTTGAGGACAGATGTATCACTGCCTTCTGCAGGACAAACTGTCAGGCCCTCTCTGTGTTCATCAGTTTACAATTTTCACACCTTCTAGTGGCTGATCTGGAAAACACATCAGCCATTACCACGATGGATATAAACAACTAATATCCAAAATTCTTGTGAGGCAGCCCCTTCAGTACAGCTTGATAGCACAGGACATAGGTAGCCTAGGATAAATGCCAAACAGAGCAGAGAATTTCACCCCTGAACTGACATTTAAGAGTACATTTCAATGGCTTATGCAGTGCAGACTTTCTGATGTTCTTTCTCCATCATTTTGTTAAGATTACACATCCAAACTTTCAAAGCACAGCATCCAAAATACAGAAATGCTCTCCCTAGACTGAATTTCTCCCCAGAGTTAATGACAGGATCAGATCAGCTGCAAAGCTACTGGTATTCAGATGTAAAACTTTTCAATTGAAGCAGACTATTGTCTTGGACAAAATCAATTAAGTGCAATAAATTTCATACATAGACCCCAAGGCTGGCAAGTGTCCCCTAATGTCACACTGAAGAAACCTGAGCCAAACAAATACCACCCTCCTCAGTCCTTTTCACGTACTCTTTTTGCTCATCAGTTGCACGAGAAAAGAAAATGCCCGTTTTTCCTGCTTGCTGGAGAATAGAGATACACATACCTTCAGTTAGACGTGGTTTTGGTAACACAAGTGATCTATAAAGTGTTCCTTTCGGGGTACAACAAAGAAAATAACACCTTCCAACAGTTTCCAACATAACCTTAACCAGCTGAGGAGACAATTCAGAGAGAAGAGCATTTAAATTACTGTACACGCTCAAATAGAACATTTTTGTTCCTCAGCACATTGCTAATGTACAGACTGCTGCACCTTGTGACAACACCATGGAGATGGGCCGCTAAAAAACTACCCTTTATTTTTTACCTTCTATTAGTAAGGGTGTACGACTTTTCATATGCTCCCAGATAGATGCAAGATAACAGAAACCCACTCCATAAAATATTTCAAAACACACTCAAGAAATTTACATTCCAGAAGCTTGGATTCTTGATGCCTATTCCTGCTACCTCATGTAAAGACCTTTTAAGGAAAGCACACAGTAAGCAGTATTTCTGATTCTGTTTTGAAGAACTCCACCATTAAAAGGAATTATTTATCTGCTTTTTTCTACAACTTCCTAAGAAAGTATCATTTATATTACACACTTATATTATTTAGACTAAAAAGGACTGATTTCAGCATCAAGACTGTGTAGTGATCTCAGTTTCATCTTTCTATTCAATCCCTTTAAACTCACATTAAAAGAATATTTAAATGCATAGACAGAATATTTCAAATGCAAAAATACTATGGCAAACACATGGATACAAATGGACAACTAAAACTTAGCCTGCCAGGCCTACATGCAATATTTTTCTCTCTCTCTTAGGTTAACTGTGCAATTTAACAAACACAAAAAATGGCACGCAAATTATGGATGTTGAATGTGAATGCTCTTGTAAATTAGGTGACACAGCAAACAAATCAAAACGAAAATACACTAAGAAAAAGAAAAATTGGAAATATTAACATAAAGCAGGCTTCACAAATGTATTCAGGAAATCCTAACAGTTGCTTAGGGAAAATAGGAAATTAGCAGCTGCATTTTTAAGGAACTACGTAGTGTTTCAATAATGTATATATGTGTGTGTATATATATATATATATATCTCAAAGATACAGAAACAAGAATGGGGGGAACAAATTTTGAAAACACCTTAATGTACCTTGATAATGTTGAAAGGCAGAAGTCATTTAAACAACAGGAAACCCACAAACCCAATAGCCAACATGAAAGAAACAATACTAACACTTAAGATACTGATAACAAATATTAGTTTTCATTAGGAATGTAAGTGTACCATCAGGCCCATAGTTCCATTTAACCCCATCAGAAGGGGTTAATTAACATTAACTTTTGGTAAATTTCTGCATAAGAGTTGAGCTAGTAAATACTGAACCTCTCTGAGCAGAGGTGAGCAGGCAGGAGCAGTACAGCATTACTCAGATCACAAAGGCCATCGTGACCCCAAAGAGCTGTGACAAACCTGCAGCAAGCAGAGGGTATGGCTCTCAGATGTGGACACCAGGAGGATTAATGGTCAATTTAGTCGAAGACACAGGGTTCAGAGGGCTTTGCTCCCCAGACTGTCCTTTAAGCCCTACAGAATCTCCAGATTTATGAATTTATGCAGGGAGTCACAGAAAATACAACTCCCTTCTTTTAGAAGGTATATGGAAATGCAAAATACAACTCCCTTCTTGAAAAAGGTGTATGTAAATATATGGAAAACCTACACATGGACCCACCAACACAATCCAGTCATTTCAATGTTGGCCTGAATGTACCACCAACATGTAATTTTGGAATACATTCAAGTTACACTAGAAATGAGCATAAAAAAACACAGAAAATCCTGCCATATTTCTGACATTCCTTGAACGTTAGGAGACTACATTATTTTCCAACTTATTATCAACTCTATGAAAATAGAGAGTGACATTCCTTCTAGCTAGAAGAAAACATGTTTATATTTAGTTTACTCAGAACTGCAACATTGAAAGAACATTTATTCTCCCAAATGTGAAATAGCCTCCTACCTTGAATGATCTGTTCAGCGTGTTGCTTTTCAAATCAGCGAAATGATCTTTTTTTTTTGACAGATCACTAAATAAGCTGGAGAAGGCAGTGCATCAGCAGCACAGGACAGTTATTGCCTCCGACACCTGGCTGCGGCAGAGGAATTCCTTTGCAATGGAATGGAGAGTAACTAACCCATGCCTCTGCTGACTCCAGCTGTCAGTCAGCACTGCCAGCTGGATGCATCACACACCTCAGAGATGGAACCAGAGCCCCACACTGGACAGACAGCAACATTACGGGACTGGATTTGGACAGCCAGAGGAACACGAGTGGTGTTAGTGAGTTTTAGACACTCGAAAATACCGTGGGCCGTACACAGAGTTTGCCTTCCCCTGTTGTTGTTGCAAAGTAATGCTGGAGACATAAGCGTAGTGCTTGGGTCGGGCACGAATCCTACAACCAGGGAATGCGTCCTGACAGTGTCTGAGCCTCAGCAGGGACAATGCACAGCAGCGACCGAGGGAATTCCTCCGCCACGGCGCAGGAGTCAGGCCTCTGGATCTGGGCTCAGCACGGCCAAGTTGCCGTGTTTGGAGCGGCTCGGGGGCTGCCCCCGGGGAGCGCGGGGCTCGAGCGTGGAACGGACACGCGGACAAACGGCCCCAGGGCTCCAGTTGCAGCGGCGGCAGCGGCAGCAGCGAGTCTACGGAGTCTACGGCGCCTACGACCCCTCCCCGTCCCTCTCTTGTTCCTCCTCTCCCTCTCCCGCTGTGCCGCACTCTGTCTCGGTGTCCCGCAGCCTCTCCCGGTGTCCCTTTCCCGACCCCCCCGGCCCCTCTCGGCGTCCCCGTCCCGGCCTGTCCCTCTCCCCCCGCAGGGCTGGGCCACGCCCCGGGCCCGCCCCCGGCCCCGGGCGTCCGGCCCCCGCCCCCGGCCCCGGGCCCCGCCCCCGGCCCCGGCCCCGCCCCCGGCCCCGCCCCGGCTCCTCCCGGGCCCCGCGGAGGACACACGCGACGCGGCGCGGCCGCTCCCGCCGCCTCCGCCGCGGCTTGCCCGGCCCGAGCTCCGCCGCTCGGCAGCGCAGCCGCCGGCCTCGAGCCGCCGGGGCCCGGGGCGGGTGGGGATGGCCGGCCCGGGGCGCTCGGGGGGCGGTCGGGGGCCGTGTCTGGCCCCGGGCCGAGCGCTGAGGGCCGCGTGTCGCCCGCAGGGGAGGCGCGGGAGGCCCTGCAGGACCGGTCCCGGCTGGGTTCGCTGCCGGGGCGCGGAGGCTTCGGCAGCGTCTGCTCGGGGACGCGGCTCTCGGACGGCGCCCCGGTGAGCGGCGGGGCTGGCGGCGGGCGGAGGAGGAGGAGGAGGGCGGAGGAGGAGGAGGAGAAGATCGGGGCGCGGCGGGGCAGGCGGCGAGCTGAGCCCGCTGCTGGCCTTTGCTCGCAGGTGGCCATCAAATGCGTGCCCCGGGCCCGCATCCGGCACTGGGGCGAGCTGGTGAGTGAGCGGGGCCAGCGGGAGAAGCTGGGGCCCGGCATTGTGCAGGTTGCATTGTGATTTTTGTGTAGCATGAGGTGATGTTGAAAAGAGCAGTTGGAATAGAGTTTGCAAAGGCAAAACTGTGATCTTAGAACTGTCAAACAGTAGAGAATTCCTTCAATATCTTTATCCCCCATCAAGTTCAGGTGTGGTATTCAGTGAAGTTAGTGGAAATTGGAGGGATTTACTACTGTACAATCTCGTGCCTATTGCAATTAGAAGAATAATGAGATTTTAGTAAATCAAAAGGTAGTTTTCATTCAGTTTGGACTTGGATACGTAAATTACTCCTGTTGGAAAAAAATGGATTAGAGATTGTAAATGTTTAGAAGCTGAAGCATAATCCCTGCTTTGGCTATAAATAAGGAATATCATACACAGAATGAATTATTCTGAACCCCCGTCGGAGGCCTTCAGAGTCAGCCTTACAGGTCTCATGGTATCAAAACTGGGAGGAACTATCCTGTATCTTTTCTCTTAATTCTTGCTCTTTAGAACTTTAATTATTCTGGATTACTCAAATAATCCACAGGAATAATAGAATAGGCATGATGATAGGATGATATGGCAGTATATCTTTTTGTGGTAATTATGTAATTATGCTCAATGACTTGAGAAAGGAAAATATTTAAATGATCAATCATATTCTTGAGCTAAATCTTGATATCAATACAGAAGGTTACACATGATTTCAAATCTATAACCTTTGACTGTATGTTTAAAAGACATTAATTATAAGTACATAAAAATATTCCAATGACAATAAGCATGGTAATTGTAGTTTATGAATTCAGTCTTTTGGAGTGGATAAATTAAGCAAGCAGAGAAAGGCTCATGAGGAAGCATTCAGAGAATGCAGAAATTGTGCCTAATATGAAGTGAACAATGATAGGCCCTATCCTTTCTCGACTTTATAATGGTCAATAAGGCAAAAAGTTAAACCCAAGCATGATAATATAGCACAAAATTGATCTAATTAAATACTCTGAAGAGAAATTAGAAGGTGGGTTCAGTGGCACTCAAACTGGCACCAAGCAAACTAATAACAAGGCCAAAACCTCTGGGGAGAGTAGTGAAAGGCCCCAAGGTTTTTTGTGGAGAGTTGCAGTGAAAAGTGTGTTTACAAACTTCAGTCTCATGTTGGCAGCTGCTCTAATTCTCTAGACTCCATCCATTTCCCCAGTGCAGTGTTTTGGTGGACGCATGGTTATCTTCTAAATAATCTTGGACTTCCTCCTAATTGTTCTGACTTTTTTTCTGTGTGAGAGAGACAATTTTAGGCCAAGCATTGTTTGCCATGCTCTGGTTTTCATGGCTCTACTCTAGTACCTTTACGTGGTGTCCACTCTAGCCAGAAGATCAGGCAAATGTCTTCTTTTTGGCAGTATTTCCTGGAGTGAATGTCTGTCATACACTGGTCGGGCAGAGCTGGAATTTATAAGACAGGATAGCCCACTTGGTTTGCCTAGTAGCTTGGAAGATAATAAAGGTGATGAACAAATCTCCAGTAACTCTAAATGGAGTTACCTAGATATACTAACTCTAAACTGAGTTACCTGGATATCCTGAGATGAGAACAAGTCCGAGGGGTTCAAGAAGAGACTGTAGGAAAAGCTCTTGAATGTTGACCTCTTAGATGTTGATGTGAAATGAGGAGACAGGGGAAGGAGGCAGCTCTTAGGAACAGAATTATTCCTTTTATCCTCTATATGCCTGTTGAAGTACTGCCTTCCCTTAGGGGGATAACTCAAGCAAACACCTGTTGGATGCCATTGTGTTTTTGTGGATGATTTAGGGATGGCTGCCCATTTCTAGTGATCCTGTTCAGAAGTGATTTAAGATGTGCGGTAGTGTACACAGAAAGTCAAGCTAGAGCTGCTGTGACAGTGCTTCCAGCATGTGTCAGCATCCTGAGTGTTGTGAGCTAAACCTGAAATTTGATTTGAACTGCCTGATATCTGCCAAGGGGCAGGATATCCTTGCTAGAGAGAAATCCTCTCATCTTCCGCGACTCCATCCCCAGTCAGATGGAAGAACAGGTTGGTATCCAGAGGTGAATGGCACTGGACCTTTGCGAGGCACAGAAATCATCCATATCCCCATGCTTTTAAGGAAAAGGATTCTGAGCAGAGGGCCCTTTGACTCTGCAGCAGAAACTGTTTGGAAAAACTTGCTTTAATAATAAGATTCTGACTGAAGGCTTTTGCAGAGGATGGTCTGTTTATGGAAATGGTCAAGTGGTTGTTCTGGTATTTGGACACCAGGTTACAAAAGGAGGAAAACTACTGTATCGGTATACATGAAGTGAATGAAAAAGAAGATTAAAGGAAAAGTTCAGAAGCCAAAGCTGGAGAGAGGTTCAGAGTAACCCAAAATTGCCATCCAAGATCTTGGGGAGGAGGGTTGTAATCTTTCTGAAATATTACTGCGCATGTACTCCCTAACTAATACATTGAGTGTGTTAGACCAAACCAGACAATAATTTTTAACACAGAAGGACTTTGAGGACAACTCTGACACCCAGAGGAAAGAAAAGGCTTTATGGAAAGTTTGCATCTTAGAATCACCGCTAAAGTAGAAGTGCAGTTTTGTTAGTGGAAAATGTCAGTGAAATTTGCAATAATTGTGTCTTCCTGAGAGGTGTCACTACAGTAAATCCCCTTTGTGGAATGGTTAAGTCACAATTGAAATTTGGTGGTGTGCAGTAGTCCATTGTTCTGGTACTTAAACTCTTTGGGGAACAGTCCCCATAAGGGGTAATGATTTGCTGGTGGCCAAGAAGTGTATTTTCTGTATGATCCAGGTGGAGAAGTAAAGGCTGAAATGCTGTGAAATAGACACATTTTTTGTACACCTTCACGTCATTACCGTGCCAACCCATGACAGTTAATTTTTTGGCAAAATGAATCCATAAGGACAAATGGTTTCAGTCGATTTCTTCTGCAGATTCTGCAGTAGCTGTGCAGATCTGTTGATTAGCTCAGCCTGCTTGGAAGAATGAGGACTGCCCCATTTGTTGTCCTTGGGGACAGTCATGGCTGGGTTATTTCTGTGGGCCTGTCAGCTCACAAGGAAATGCCCTTCAGCTGACTTAGATCAGCATGAGGAACATCATGACATAATAGTTAATTTTTTTAATAGTTTTTAATGTATTTGTTAACTTGTACTGCTGCTGCATAAATTCGTTAAGAGTCTCTATGGAATGCTGAGCATGGTTGTGGAAAATGAGTTTTGCAGATGTGGACTGGTGGAATTGCAGTTTGCCCTGCAGTGTGTTTTAGTCTCCTTTGTGAGTGTTTCCCCACCCCTCACCTGGCTGTAAGATGTATAAGTGCCTAAGTGAGCAGTTATTTACCTGTGGCAAGTCTGTTGAACCTAAACTCAGGAAATTTTACACCTTCTGGCCCTATTTACCTTGATCTTATTCCATAAAATCTTCATGCTGATAATCTGTGCGGCTCAGAGGCACGGAAAGATGATCTGCAAACAGAGGGAATACTTGCTCTGAACTCTATGGAGGCCCTCAGGAGTCATTCTGATTGATGTCTAGGGATTTCACAAGGATTTGACCTGCTTGATCTTGAGCTTGTAATTAATTGTCAGAGCTGCTATCAGCTTTCGAAATGGGTTTCTACTAACTGGCCCAAAATAGTGATGTTGGGCTTTGAAACTGTTGCCGTTTATGTGTGAAATCAATTGCACCGAGAGCGTGTTCTTTTCCCCAGTAACAAAAAGGATCCTGTTCTGTAATGTCATCCTATCTGTTAGAAAATGTAAGCACCTCTCATTTCACAAGGTTTTTTTTTTTTTTTTTTTTGTACACGGCAAGGATGCATTAAATTTAGTCACATGCAGAAAGAAATCTGCAACTGGATACTCGTAAAGGCACTAGATATGTGTGATTTCTCTGTATTTTAACACTTATTTGAATACAATATACTAAGCTGCTCAGATGATGAAAGGGCTCTTGGGCTATTGAAAGTCCTCTTGCCCCCTCATCTCTCCTACTGTCAGTGTATGCCTGATAGTTAATAATAGCTTGACACTGGTATAGTTTCAAGCTATTTTTTCCCCATTTCCCTCTTGGTTGCAATAAAAAGAACAGGTTCTATTAGGGGAGCCTTTCTTCCTGCAAGTAAATGGATGTTTAGTGAAGAGAAAATGCATGGCAGTGGTGGAAACTTAGCAGAGCTTCCTGCTCCTGCTGCACTGCTCATCATCCCATTTATCCATGGGGAAGGAAGGCAGTGTCTCTCTTTAGGATATCATGGCCGGACTCGGGGAGATTTACCTGGTGGTCCCACCCCAGAATGGTCCATAGGAAGCCTGGCAGGCTGCCAATTTCTTGCTTAGACCAAGGAATCTAAGGGACTAAAACCAGGAGAATATGTTCTGCCTGTGTTACATGATAGACATGAGCAATGTGTTATCACAAAGATGTGACAGGGACCTCGTTAGGCCCAGCAGATGTTTTAGTCCTGGCTCTCACACTCTGAATGTGAGAGCTGGAAACATGCTGGAAGTGTAGTGCACATCCTCAGAGGACGGAAGGTAATTTGACAGCTCACTTCAACCCTCTTCAATAATGTTGACTCTTCTGGCATCTGTTTGTTGAGAATGTGGCTTCTCATGTGGAAAACCGAGACTTCTTGCAGTAAAAATAAGGATTTCTTTTCCTGATTTGATTTTCTTTTTTTTCTGGCTTAGGTTAGAAGAGAGAAATATTTGAATGTAGCATTGATGTGTTTAATTTCTAAGCTTTATTTGGAGACTTTGAAAAGGTGAAAATATGTAAGCATTATTGAGGGAAGAAAGTGTTCTTGTTTGATGCATTAAACTGTTTTCTTTCTGAGAGTCTGTGTTTTTAGAGATCCCAGGCAGTACTTTTTCCTTTAGCAGTACCAGAGTCCTGCTGTCTGTCTCAAGAGAAGCCAAAAAAGGTCAGATAAGAACTGTTTAGATAAGATAGGTGGCATTTCTGTCAGTTCTCACTAGCTGGTGAAGCAGATGAGGAGCTGCACAAAACTGAAAACAAACAAGTAATGTTGCTCTGTCCCTGTCCCCCAAGTCCAAAAACTCCTCTCAATGCCCTTAAGCGGCCGTCTTTGTGAAGGGAATCTTTTCTCTTGAGTGGAAGTTTAGAAAGTGTTTTGTTGTACTGGTTATGTTAATTCAGGCGATCTTTGTTTCACAAGACAGGAATTGAGAGGGCTGTCCTGCTCTGCATAATTACCTGTCACAGCAAAGAGAATATATTAAGATGGGAAACTGAGATTGGTGTAAAATTCTGTCTTATCTGCAAGGTATATCAGCAGTGTATTTCATAGAGCTTGATTGTATCCAAGATTCCAGGGGGCTCCTGGTGTCAGGTGAGAATCCTTCTTTACGGAAAGCACTTGGTCTTTTCCTGTTGATATTGGTGAGCCAAAAATACTATTTTTTGCTGCTTCTTGTAGCAAACCGAGTGTGAAATGTGAGATGTAACAGCGCTGCCCAAGGCTCTCTGGCAGCCTCATGCATTAGCCTGCTTTTAATATTGTTTGGTAAGATGACAGCACTTTGCTGCCGGTCTGTGAGGTATCCATGTAAGGTGGGTTATCTTTGCTCAGGTGCCTGGAGACTTGTTCTTACAAGAGATACAAACAATGCATTCGAGAATTTGGCACATCTGGGACATTTTATCTTGCTCTTGGAGAAAAAGGTCAAATGCTCCACAGCCTGTTTCTCTTAAATAGCAGAAAATCCCAGCCTGGATTGAAGATTTGACCCCCATTAAAATACATCGCTTCATGTCTAACCTAGCTATGGGGTTTTAGCTGTGTGCATAAATACATAACTGCAGATGAATATTGAAGTACTCCTAGTGTAAACAGAAATACGCAGATGCACATGCTAGGCATACTCATGCATGCCTACAGCTGCAGAGAAAATGTACAGCAGGCAAAGGACTTTCTGATACAATGAAATGAATGTCTTTATTAAGATCTTAGTTCCTCATTAAAAATGCTGAGAAGTAGAACTTGTATGAAAGACTAAAGCTGGGATTTCAAATTAATGTGTATGATAGTCAATATGAACTCAATTCTGAAACGTAAGAGTGTCTATGGAGATCTGTTGAACTGTATTCATATATATCACTGTTTTTTCTTGTCCCAAGTTGTTTTTTTTTTTAAATTTGGGGTTGCCATTGCGGTTTTGGGAAGGTTAATATTTAGTGCAATTTAGAAGTCCTAAAGAAAACAATTGTTTTAATACAAGACATTTCTCCCATTGTTTTAAGAGGAAAAAATGATCTTGTGTCAATGGTATGGACTCTTATCCTCCTGCTTCAGTATTCAATTCTTTTGATTCTTCTAAATTTTCAGCATCACGTGCATATGAAATTGGTCTCTTAAGTGATAGGTATTTTTTGAAGGTTTGCTCAATTGTGCTTTCAGATTTTTCATTCACCTTCTGGTGGCTTGGCTGGGTCTACATACACAAGTGCATGAACTGAACTATCATTAGCAAGTTCAGTTTTTCCTCTTGTACGCTTTGTGGCCTCTAAGTTTTTCTTGTCTGCTGTCTTTGCAAACCAGTTTTTCTGCAGGGTCACTTTAAATCACCCAGTGTAACAAACCTGAGTATGACAAATGTGTGCATTAGGGAATGTGTCTTGCTGGTTGTGGCCATCAAAATAGGTTTCACATGGTAGAAATTTGATAGTGTATTTACAGTTCTCAAATCTTGCTTTTGCCAGTGTCCTTGAGTTCAGTTTTTTAACAGTCTCAATGAGTTACTGACTAACTGGCATTGGATAAATTTGACTTTATCCTCAGGGGCCACTGTAGGCTTTGTTCTGATAAATACTTGCCCAAACGTCCCCATTATTTTTTCTTCAAGACATAAAATGTGACACAGGGTCTTGTGCCTATTATCTCCCACCTGGACTTGTTTGGTTGTGGCTTTTTGGGGGGTTTTGGTTTTTTTTTTTGTTTTTTTTTCCTTTGAGAGAAACTTCAACCTTTTTATTCATTGACCTGGTGAATAGTTTATCAATGTATTAAGGTCCTTTTATTAGTGTGGATTTTTTTTTGAAGTTTAAAATAAAAGTCAGGGAAATATGCTATTTGTATGATTTATGTGGTTTGCTCTACTCTAGAAGAAGGCTTAATTGTTGAAGTATTTCTGAGTTCCTTGTGTTCTGATTTTTTGAGTAGTCTGTGCTAAGTCTTGAGCAGAAGCTTGCAGAAGAGCTGCAGGATTGAAGGAGAGCAGAAGTGACACAAAGTAAAGCTCTCTTGGGAAATCTTATGGAGGTTAAGCAAGTGCAGCAGGATTTGAGCAATGCTGCTTAGTCCACTTGTTCATGTGTGGATGCCAGGGTGGAGGAGACTGGAATTGGGAGCCAAGATCGCTTAGAGGTGTGTCTGTGAGAGAAGCCAACTGCAATCTGCTGGTTTCTGGTGATTTTAGAGGTACCTGTCCAGTGTTCGTCCTGTCTCGTACTGGAGCAAACTATTGATCACTTGGCCAAAAATGTTGCTGCTTTAAAGAACTTCCCCAAACTTTAGGGAATAGTGGGACTGTCATTAAGAAAGAGATGTAATTCCCAGCACTTTCTCTTGGTTTTAAATGCTGACTTCATGGGGTTTTTTCCCTAAGAGTAGGAGAGCTTCATGTAAGTCTTGAAACTGCTGGTGGTTGATAGGCTTCTATTTATTTAATCAGGGCAGTGCATGTTACAGAACTGACAGCAAAGGGATCAGGACTGGAAATATTTTTTACTAGACATCAACGTGCTGCTGTGCTGTTGGGAGAAAGTGGAGATTGCTTTGCCAGCACCATCTGGGAGCCTCTGCTTGGCTGTATGGTAGGCAGACCTTTTGTGAATCAGAGAATTGCCTTTGGAATAAAGCCTCTTGGTGACAGGTTTTTTTAATCTGCTGCACTGACAGAACTGCTCCATCTTGTCCTCTTACTGCAAGCGTGTGTGCCAAATCTGCCTGAAGGGATCTGTATCCAGGAGAGAAGGAAGTGGTGGTGCCGCTGAAAGGTGCTTGCCTTCTTTTGCGAGACAAAATAAACTTTTGGTGGCTTTGTGGGGCTGCAGCCGGCACTCTTGGGTTATATATTCTTCTTATATAAATGTAGTACACACTTTAAATTTATTGTTAGAGGAAAGAATAGAAATGTTGGCTATAACTTGCAGAGGCAGACAGCATATGCTGTGTGTATAATTGTCATTCAGCCCAAAAGATGTGTTGAAAATGTGCACTTTTTTTGTGTGGCGGGCAAAAAAAAAAAACCCAACCAAACATTTGTTAATCTTTGTGCTTTATGGGAGCAGGTTACTCAGTTGTCCTTAATAGTTGTGATGGAATGACCAAGCAGATTGTGGGTAAAGATACTTTTGGGTTGAGGTGGTTACACAATTAAATGAATAAAAGGTGATAGTTCTGCATTGCCAATACGTCAAAAACTTAGAGCTTTGGTAGCAGAATTTTAATTAAATCCATAAGACAGTCTCGGCCGAATTAAGAAAGCCAAAATTATGCATCACCACTACTTCTGTCCATGTAAGTATTATAATAAATGTAAAAAGAAAGTCATCACTATCATTCAGAATGCTAGGAATAGAAATTGGACAATAACCTGGCTGGCGTAAGCATTTATAGTTCTAAAAGAGCGGAAATATATTTAAATCCTCTTCCAGGTTTAATGACCAGGCAAATATAGGGTAAAGTAAAACTTTGAAAGTTGTTATAAGTTGAGTTTTGTTGCGTCTTTTTAGTTCTTGAATATCTTTCAAAGAAAGTCAAATCTCAGAGCTCTGAGACCACCTGTAGCTACAAAGCCTTGAATCCTGTTTGCTGACTCCCAAATTCAAATCTCAAATTTGTGTGGACTGCCTGGAGCCACGAATGACACAGTGAGAGCATTCAGGCTCAAATACTGTCTGCTTTTCTCTAGCTCTAGGGGCAGATTAGGCAGCACTTCAAGTCCTGTTTCTGGTTTCAGTCCTTCCACTCTTCTAAAATTCACTCTCCATCCAAGTTGGCCACTTTGTTAATGACTATATTGGAGTTCAGGCTGTCTTGTGGCAGTGAATGGTAGTATCTTCAGAGCACGAGCAATAAGGTTTTTTCTTCATCTTTTAAGTGTTTCAGAAAACATGTTGATTGAAATAAGCTCGTTGCCATCAGTGAGACAAGAGAGAGAATGGTGTGCTTGCAAAAGAAAAGAGTGCTCAAATTTTGTACTGTTCAGTAGGTGTTTTCTGCAATTCCCTTCTTCCAAGTGGCCAAGGATCAGAAGAGAGGTCCTGACCTTGTGCAGTTTTGCAATTCATAGATGTCCAGCGTGATTTAGGATTTTGGAATTAAATGGCTTGAGTTTGCTAAGTTGTAATTGAGCTGTTGGATTTCATTCACAAAACATAGTCTGGTCAAACAACTGACCCGTATTTTGGTTGGTTATTTGATGTTCTGAAAAATAACCTGCCTTGTGAAATGCAAAATTGAGGTCAAGCCTTTCATGTGCCTCATTCAAAGGAGCTTTTCGCTCAAAATCACTTGAATTGAGCCACGTCTTGGTACTGTGGGGAGTTTGTCTAGAGCTAAGGATTATGGTTTATTGTCTTTGAAATCTATTTTTCTGTTAAATTCTCAATGAATACCCTCATCTGAAAGTAGATGTCGTGGTGGTATTTACCGTTAAATTCCTACTTCTTGCTCAAAAGGTCTGTCTGAACTTCTCTATCTGGTATTGACAAAGTTTGCCTTTTTGTCTGAAAAGATCCTTCATAGCATTTGGTTAGGTATTGTCCCTGCCCCATCCCAATATAAGCTTGCAAAAAAAGGAGGTCAGAGAGAGCTCTTAGGGATGTGTTTCTCCTCCCTTGTAGTACTACCGTGAGAACAGTTTTTCATGTTTTGCTTCATTGCAGGGAGGTACTCTTTTGGGTAGGTTGTACAATGTGTAAAACCTTTCACTTCCAGGTATAATAACTATGGTAAGGAAAGAGCAGTGAAAGGCAGCCCTGTTCAGTTCATGTCCCGGTCAGCACTGACAGTTGTGCTTCATGCAGATTCTCACTGGGCTGATGGGCTTTGGTACCCAAGCACTGGGTCTCTCATCCTTACACTATTGATGGTGTGACTGAACTGCTCCCTGCTCTGGCTGTGCAGTTTGCTTTCTTGACAAATATCCCCTGCTCAGGAAAATGGGTACTTCTGAGGGAGCTGCTGCTGACAAAATAACTTCAGTTGCTTATCCTTTTGAAGTAAGGTTTCTTGAGAACCTCAAGGAAACAGTCTGTTTAACTTTTATCTCTTTGCAGACAGTCATGTTTAGTGGAGAGAAGTATTTCAGCCAGATGCCCAAGTGGTAGTAGTAGTTTAGGCTGTAAATTCATAAAAGTCACACCAAACCATGTGCTCTGTGTTGGTAACATCAATACCCTTGCTGGTTTCTAAAAAGTATTTGTATTTCTGGATAAAGAAAGAGCTTCTATGAAAATTGACTCAGCTGCTTTAGAAATCTTGTTTTGCTTCCTTTGGATTCACTGTGTGTTTTAGAAGCTCTTAGGAAGGGACATGGCACAATCTGGTCACACTCGTAAATAATTTGTAAATATACTTCAGGCGTAGAAGCTGGAGAATCACCTCCCTCTTTGGAGAGTGCATCTGATTTTGTATCAGGAGGTGGAAATAATCTGATGAGTGTGTTACTTATATGAAAAGGAAGTGTGCTGCCCTGTAGTGGAAAGATTGCTGTCCAAACATCTGAAGACCAGCCTTCCAAATGTTTGGAAAGTAAGATAAAGCAATTTTACAGAGATTTGTGCACCTTGAGAAAAATTAGATGTTGAAAAAGCACCATTAATATTCTATTACCTAGTAATCAGCAGTCATGAGGTAGAAAACCAATTTGTGATGCATTTTGTGGTCACAGTTTTTGCAAATGAGCCTTCAGTAGCAGAGCTAGATATAAACCATTTCTGTCAGTGTCTTGGAATTGGGATTTGTGAAGTTTTATCTGTGGTGGGTTTTGTTACTGTTTTCTTACTTCCTCTGGCAACTTTTGTAAATTTGTGATACTCTAAAAGAAAGCACAGTTATCCCTGTGTTTTCAAATGGGCCAAGAGGCTTTTTGTTCATCTTTGAAAGGCTTACAGTAAAATGAATTTGATTGAATCTTTCAGGGGTTTCTTTGTATGCACAATTCAGCAAAAAAAAGTCTTGGTAATGAATTGCTATTTCTGATCCACAGGCTGTTTTTCTCCAGTCAGACAGTGGTTCAATACCTGCTTTAGATGTTTACAGATCAGTATATTAATGACACTCTACTGTGCAGTTATTCTCACTGGAGCAGTGCCCATTCCTACAGAAATGCCAAGGAGAAACACCCAGCATAGAGCAAGCAAGACCAAATGTCACTGGTCAGAAAGGGGGGAACGCTTGAGAAACTGCTTAAAGCTTTCTCTCCGGTCCCTTAAAGTGTGGGAGTGCCTTCCTGTCCTTTCCCAAATTCCTTGGTGTTTCAGGCATTATTGAAATCACTGATTTGGGTTTCGTGGTGAGTGATGGATTTAAGCCTCCTGCAAACTAAACCTAAACGTCAGTCTGGGATAATGCAGAGAACAAAGCAAGTGAATTGTGGGGACAGCCTCAAATTGCTGATGTCCACCAACAGAATTAGTCAGAGGAAAAATGTTAATTACTTAAAAAATTTAGTAATTCTATAAGCATAAAGGAGAAGCTGTTTTCAGAAAGGATTAAGCCGGTCTTTGAGATAGGACAATTACTAGGATGCTCAACAAAAACAGCATTTGAAAGAATTGTTTGACGTAGCAATGGCACTTAGGGTAGAATGCAGTTTTCTCTCATTCTGACAGTATACTGGATGTAGGAGGAACAGTGAAATTAAATGTGGAAAAATTTAAGTTAGTCACCTTAGCAAAAACAGTTTTCTGGACCCAAACAGAGGAATTTGTAATTCTGCATGGAATCCATGAGGGACTTTGTTCCCAGTACTTCCCCTTCTTAAAATGGGCGCAGATATCAGGTAATATGGGCATTTTAAACACTGGCTGGGTAAATCATCACACTCTACACAGAGCAGCTCCTGTGCATCAGCTGCCTCATGGGAAGGGTGCCTGAGCAGCCACTGGCCTTTGTTCCTCACAGTTTGTGCTGTGGAGCTGCTGATGTGCAGATACACTTGTCTGGTTTTCTGTGAAATTCTTGCAGATGTGGATCCTAGTGAGTTTGGATTACAAAAATAACTCGTTCCTTAAGCCATGTTGCAACTGATTTTAAACCTAACTGCTACCCTACATTGACATGTTTGTAAGGCAGCTGTATAGAGTACACTGAACAAGCAGAAAGGACATCCAACTCCAGAATTGCCATTGTTATGCCCAATGGCATCCATGTTCACGTGCATAAACATAGTGTACAGCAGGTAATTTTCCATCTTGCTTTCCTATGGTCTGTAAAAATATTACAGTTTCTGGTTGGGACTGAGACATTTGAAAGCATCCACGTGGTTAGTGGAAATGAACGGCAGCTTTAATGATTAGGCCACTCGGAGAATTGCTGGCTGGCACACTTACTAACATTTTATAACCAGTTTTAGTCCACTCCTCTTTATGGGAGTTGGGAGGGAGAGTAAAATTCAGGTGTATATTTTTTAAGGAGAAATAACTGATCAATAGGGCAGTTCAGTCAGGAACTTGAGAGAATTGCTCACCTACAGTTAAATTAGTTCAATGTGATGCATAAACCTTTATATGCAGTGAATGTCTTCTAGCAACACCAAACAAGGAGTGTTTCAGCTGGAGTATGAAACAGCTCAGTTACAATTATGTGCTGGTAAATTAGTGTCTCATCTTCAAAAAAAGAGCTTTTGTTATTTATTTATTGGTAGTACTTGGATGCTGTGTCATCCTGAAGTTGCGACACAGTTTGGAAATCGATCATTAGTGGACCTAGAGGTAGAACAGACTGCATGAGTTGTAGGACATGGCTGTGATTTCTCTGAAGGGGTGTCACGATCCGCTCACACAAGCGGGGTTCGTGATGGTTCGTTTTAGGGATCTCAGAGCACAAAAGACACAGCGGGGGACAAACTCAGTTTACTCAATCACAAATGCACCTTTATTTAGTGCCAACAAATGCGATAGTGGGGAGAGAAAAGGAGAATAGTAAGAAGGACAGAAAAAGAGGGGAAGGGGATTATAGCTACCAACATGGAGGGTCGAGTCCTCGAGGCTTTTGAAGATGTTTATAGACGCGAGTTTCTCCAGTGGGATGATCACACAAGTGAGCGGGGGTCTCCAGGGTTTTTATAGTCCTCTCCGAAGCGACAGGCAGTTGGCCAAACAGGTGGGGGAAATCATTGCAGTGTGTTCATTTAGAGAACCCAGAACAAGTCAGTCGTCAGCAGGTACAGCGTCAACCAGTACAGTGTCAGCAGGCACAGTCACTTCACCGTGACTTGCGCATCGTTTCTGCTCAGGTTCTGATGTTCCCATATGGGTGCTGGGTTTTTCCATCGAACACACCTGCAGGCAGCACTTGGCCAACATCCCACCTCAGCCAGGCCAGAACTCCTGTATTGAGATTTTAAAGTCCCTTTTAGGGGTTTCAGTCTCTGTCCTTGACGATGGTCGTGAGGCAGATGAGGGATCTTCAGACCGTCTCTTACACCACCCCGTGACTCATGATTGTCGTCAAGAGAGCTCCTTCTGCAGGGTTCCGTAGTCTTGCGAAGTCTTCAGGACTCGTCCATGTCAGTAGCATATCCCGGAAAAAACAGGGACAGTAGAGAGTGTGTGTGAAAGAGAGAGAGAGAGAGAGAGAGAGAGAGAAATAGGAAAAGGAAATAAAAACAAAACAATATCAATCAATATTGATTTAAAACAATTTCTTCAAAATAATCAGAACAAATCGTCAAATTTCTTAAAGTTATAACAATTTTCAAACAAAAGCTTAATTTTGACTACAATATAACATAATTAAAACAAATAACAATAATCAAAACAAGCCATTAACATTTTCAAATTAATCTGCTGTTGGAGGCCTAATTTTTACTGTTAGGGTAGTACATCTCGTGTCAATAACTTTGGGAGTGTCTTTTGCAAAAGGGGTATTGATTAAACTGTGTGCTTCCATTAGAAATGCCAAGTGTGTCAACTTTTTCATCATTTTCCAATTTAGGATGTATAAAATGACTGATAAAACAAAACAAATCAAAACCAAAATCAAAAAAAACCAACAGTGGGATGACACACTTTGTTCAGGATACCTGTAGCCGTAGGTGACCACCCAAAAAGGGTATCCCACCACCTGTGTTTAGCATCTTTTCTTACCCTTTCCATGACATGATGTATTTCTCTCACATTGTGATGAATAGTTACCAGGGCTTTCTGCCTGTTTTTCTTGATCTTTTTCAAAATCTCAGGTAAGTCCTGATGAAGCAACAATTGCTTCACCAAAGTAAGATTCATCCCATTAGGGGGAGGCAATAATTTGTGCATCACTGTATAATCAGATTGTAAAAGGTGATAAGAGGTAACTGGGGCTATGTACAAAAAATCACATCCTGTAATTGTAGTAAAGTTACAAACACAATAATTTGAGTGATTCTTAAGATTCACTACTATTTTTTCTACAAACACTACATCACAAGCAGTTTTAAAGCATGCACAGCCATTGCCTATATATATTAGCACTGTTTTAGAAGTCTGGTTAGGGTGAATTTCAAAGTGGCAGATATTTTGTTCAGTGTCCAGACAAATGTCTTGAGCTATGATTGCATTACTCTCACAGATGAAACCTTACTGTTCCTGAACAATACATGATTCTAAACTAACAGTTTGCCATCTCTTGCCATTTTGACGGGCCCATTCTCTGTGCTCAAAAGCATAGAGAATAGCTCCATCATGATTCAGTCCTAATGCAATGATAGGAAATATCGAGTGTACAGAGGCATTACATATGGTTAACACAAAAGTTGTAACTGTGTTGGTATTGGGGTTATAGGTAAAGTTTACTAATTTCCACCAGGATTGGAATTGTTTTTCAAAATCATTTGCATTGTCTCAAATTATTTTCCAAATTTCAGTAGGAAAAATGCCTTTTTCTCCTTTCCTTATGATTGAGGCAACAACTGTCTGCATCCAAAGCTGTGTCTGGATGCAGCTAAGAGCCAAAGAAACATTGTTTTGTGTAGCACCAAGAGCATCAATTATCATTTTGTGATCATTCACATTTACCTTTTCCCAATTTGGTAATATGTTTGATAGCAACCACTGATGTGTCCCCAAAGCCAATAAGGATAACTGCAATGGTTGTTGTAATTTGGTCAAATCCCTAGTTTTGGCAGCCAATTTTTTTTATTAATACTTCTAAAAATTCCCAATTTAAAATATTTATCATGGTTTATATGGCCTTCATGTCCCTCGGAGTTCTCCTGTGAAAAGTAAGCACAACAGAATCTGCCACCAGAAGGCAGAAAGTTAGAATGATGGAAATTCTCCAGTGTGCATTTATTCGATACTCTTTCCCTGGAGCATCAAAGGTTACCCATGTGTATTTATTCAGAGGGGGTTTTAGCACTAGTGGTACCTCTCCCACTGTGGGGAAGTCCACCAAAACAGGTTGTCCAGGGTAACGTGCTGGATTCTTGGAATCACTTGGTCCCCGTAGTGAGGGAACTATGCTTGGAGCTGTTGGGCCAAAAGGAAAAGCATCAGTAAACCAAGGAATTGCTGACTGTTTGGGAGAAAAGGGAGGGGTAATGACTGAGGCAGGTTTGTCTTGGATGCTATCCAAGTTTTCTGCTTCTTGTACTGCCAGTTTTTTTTCACAGCTCTTTCGGTTATTGAGAAGATGTTACAATAATATTCAATCTGAGCACACCACTTTCTTACTGAGGCTGTTTGGGCCACCCTGTCAGATGGGGGAGTCCCAGTAGTGACTGACTTAAAAACTTGGAAAGGCCCTCTCCAAACAACTGGTTGTTGTTGTATAATCTTCTCTACTTCTATGAGAACTAGGCTAACCACAAACAAGCCTTTTTCCCAGATAATATACCTCTTTTCAGCATCTCTGAAACCACGGGAATAAAAACCAACAGGCCATGTCGGACCCTCAGGACCCCACTGCCATATGTGTACTGACAACCCTGAGGAAGCAAGTCCCCATTCTACCTGAAAAGGAGCTGTTGAGTGGATCGGGCCTAGGGCCTGATGAGCAGTTGCTTCAAAAATCAACAGTTGTAATGCTTTTTCCTGAGAAGGGCTCCAGTCCCATTTTACTCCCTTTCTCAACAAATCATAAAGAGGTTTGGCAAAAATTGAAAAATCTGCAATGTGTTTTCCCCAAAACACTAATAATCCCAAGGCATGCTGTAGATCTTTCCTGGACTCAGGCACTTTAATTTGATCTAAGGTGGTTAGGGTGTCAGGTGGGATGCATGTCATACCTCCTTTCCACCAGATACCCAAAAATTTTCCTTCTTGAGAAGGTTTTTGTATTTTTTTTGAGGGGATTTGCAAAACAAGGCTTTCTAAGTGGGAAGTTATTTTCTGTTGAACACCCCCCACTTGCTGTGTCTCATTGTTTAAAACTTGTGCTAGGGAGTGCTGTGGCTTGTTGCCCAAGGTTTGTGGAAGAGGAGGTGCGCTGGGTTGTTGGTTGGATGATTCCAACACAATGGGTTTGGGACAGGGCCAATTAGAAATTATTTTAGCCAATTTATCATAAGGCAATTTATCCATAATTTTTTGCGGCACTCCCCTTTTCAGTCCTAGTGACCACAGCTGCTGCTGGTTGGAAATTTGTTCTCCCTTTTCTGATTTTTCATTAGGAGAAGCAATGTGCCTGACTCCTCTGGGTTTTTCTGGTTTGTCCTCTGAGTACTTCACTGGTCCATATTTTCTACTGTAACTTATTAACTCTTCTGCTACCCCACTCCATGTCCAAACTTTATGACTGCTGTTATATTGTGTGCTAGGAGTAGTAAAAGGTGAGGAGTCAGTTGAGTCAGTGGAACCAGTTCGATCTCTTGTATATCCAAGAAATCTTTCAAGTCTCTCTACCGGAGAGATAGATGCTATTGTTTTTTGAAGAATTGCTGTTGGTTTAAGAGACTCTGGCAAACCTCGAATTAAAGAGGTCATAATCTCAGGTTTGACAGGCTGTTGCATTGGTGACTCATAGCCAGAGATTAATTTCCTTTCATGTATCATTTGCAAGCATGCAGCTTTGTGCATGTTTTCTAGGAGTTGGTCTGAGGTGCCGACTATTGCCAGAGGGTCACCCCTCTCAAGGGGGTTTAACTCCCCTGCCCAGTAAGCTGCACGCTGTGTCAGGGACCATGGAGCATGTGTGTTTCCTGTTGTTAAGAAAACTCCATGTCCCCAATAGCCACTTGCTTCTTGTTCACTTAATTTAATTTGGTCGCCCCCTGTGAGGGAAACTCTAAAAACATACTCCGTCTCTGATTCACTAGGGAGGCGGGAGTATTCTTTCTTTAATTTAGCTAATTCAGTGGCTGTGTATGGTATTTGGTGGTTATGTGGGGATCATGATCCTCTTCATTTATATAATTATATTCTGTTTTAATGAGAGGTCTCAAGTTGGAGCAACAGTGTTCCCCACAATTTTGCACGTGTACTAATTCTTTCTGAGGGTATATTTGTTTAATGTTGTATGTCTCCTTTCCTTCTATTTCTGTGGATGAATCTGCAGATTTTAAGTTTTTGCTTCGCTCTTCTGCAAGGGAAATCTGCAGCAAATAATTCTGATTTCTTTCCTGTTCTAATTGTTTTTGCAAAGCTTCTACCAAATTTTGCAGGGATTCTATTACTGCTTTTTCTTCACTTACCCGTTCAGAACGGGTTTCTATGGCTGCCAAAAGGCAGGCCTCCAAAACTGAGCAAAGAATGGTTTTATTTCTGCCCAGTTTGTATCTAGCATCATGTTGCAAAGAATATATTCTATCTACAATGTTTTCAAAGTTAAACCAATTATTCTGTGCCCACCTTTCTCCGTCTGGAGAAGGTCTAGCACTATGTTTTGCTAGCAAAGCATAAAATGCATTCTTACGTTTTTCACTCATTTTGTGAAGGGACCAAAACCACTCTCAGGGAGGTATGCTTAAAGTTACACCAAAGGCACAGCTAAAACTGTGTTTCCCTTCGCTTCCCTGGAATGGGCGAGGAGACCAAAACTGCCTGGGAGGTTCACTTTGGTTACAAATGGTTGTCTCCTCAACTACACCAAGCAGCCCAAAACACACAAAAAACCTAACTACAGTCTCATCTTTTGCACAATGAGATCCTTTTGTGAAAATCCTGATGACAGGGAGTGCTATACGCCTGGGTATATACAGTTTGCGGGAATTTTCCCTCGCCCCCCTTGCTTTCTAACAGCGCTCACCGAAGTGGCGTGCTAGGTGCGGCTGAGACGAGGGTCCTTCCCCTGTTACAAACTATATAAAACCCGCAATCCCTCTGTCCATCAAGATCCTGTCCGTGACGCCAATTTAATGTCACGATCCGCTCATACAAGCGGGGTTCGTGATGGTTCATTTTAGGGATCTCAGAGCGCAAAAGACACAGCGGGGGACAAACTCAGTTTACTCAATCACAAATGCACCTTTATTTAGTGCCAACAGATGCGATAGTGGGGAGAGAAAAGAGAATAGTCAGAAGGACAGAAAAAGAGGGGAAGGGGATTATAGCTACCAGCATGGAGGGTCGAGTCCTCGAGGCTTTTGAAGATGCCTATAGACGCGAGTTTCTCCAGTGGCGTGATCACAAAAGTGAGCGGGGGTCTCCAGGGTTTTTATAGTCCTCTCCGAAGCGACAGGCAGTTGGCCAAACAGGTGGGGGAAATCATTGCAGTGTGTTCATTTAGAGAACCCAGAACAAGTCGGTCATCAGCAGGTACAGTGTCAACCAGTACAGTGTCAGCAGGCACAGTCACTTCACCGTGACTTGCGCATTGTTTCTGCTCAGATTCTGATGTTTCGATATGGGTGCTGGGTTTTTCCATCGAACACACCTGCAGGCAGCACTTGGCCAACATCCCACCTCAGCCAGGCCAGAACTCCTGTACTGAGATTTTAAAGTCCCTTTTAGGGGTTTCAGTCTCTGTCCTTGACGATGGTCGTGGGGCAGATGAGGGATCTTCGGACCGTCTCTTACAAGGGGGAGCAGTTTTTAGTGTAGCCTAATGACACCTGCAATTCTTGGGTTTGGTGAAAATACACAGGTATAAATAAGCCCTTTTCTTAAGTAACTGCAAATTGCATAAATCTATATCTCCGAGTCTGCTGTATTATCCTACCACAAGTGATTTGAGGCTTGAAATAACAAGTATTTGTGAAATGGATTTAGAAAAGTTGCCTTATCACCGAATTTATATTTTTTTCTCAAAGCCTTTGGCCTTTGGCATTGATATTTTATCACAGGGGGAGGTGTTTCCAGTAGGCAGTGCTGGTGTGGCTGTGCATGCGGGTGTGTGCACACAGCCTGGTGTGGACCCTTGTTTGTTTTGCAGGTGTCCTGTTAGCTTGGCTGTTTCCTTCTCCTTCAGCTGTAGGACAGAATTTTCTCGTTGCCTTGTTCCCTCCTTAAACTGTCTTTCTCCCTCCTCTGAGGTGCTGCTGTGCTGCAGTCTCCTTGTTACATTTCACAGTCTGTAAATAGCCCAGACACAGAAGTCGGGGTTGTCTGGGGCAGCATGATTCCAGTGATGAAAAGGCGTAATAATAATTCCCCCTCAGTCCACTTGCACTTAGTGCTGTTTGATCCTGCGACTCAATCAGGAGTGGACAACATAGCTGTATTTTCCTGCTCACTTTGCCTGATTAGTGACTGATCTGATTTCCCCCAGGTTTGTAATTAATTTTCCCACAGAAGTATGCTTAGGTTTATGGCTTAAATAATAAGTGATGGTGACTTGTGCTACTGTCTACATGTTTTAATCCTTTTCCACGTCTAGATGGACTAAACAAATGCATAGTTGTTGCATCTGCCCTGCTGTAATGATTACTGTGGTGAAGACATTTTTTATTTTAATTTTTGTAAGCTGCTGTTTTATTTTGCAAGAAGTTATTGAATTACACCTCCAGAAGGCTACTAAAGTAAGAGGTTTATGGCTTTTATTGTCCTTCTGTTCTATGAACAGTTAATGGACAAGTAGGTAGAAAGTACTGAAAATTTGGGTTCTACTGTAAAAATGGCATCAAACCCAGTCTTTCCTGGATACAATTACTGAGGTGTATAGTCCTATGTAAAAAAATCCCAAGCATTAAAACCTGAAGCAAAATCCCCCAAGTCATGAGTAGATATCGAAGATAGAAGTGAAGGCAATTAATATTTGGGAGAGCCAGTGAATGCAGCACGATGAGCGTGACAAAATGTCCTGGGAGTTGGGTGCGTGTAAGGGCCAAATCTGTGCTATTGATTTATACTCTGAGTTTTCTGGGTGAACTTGGAAAGAAAGGCAGTATTGTTGTTGGGAAATGTAAATTGCTGTATTTCATTTCTCTCTAAGGGAAAACTTGTCTCTTCAGGAATTTCCCATCCAGTATTTACAGCTGCTTCTATCACTTCTGACTAAAGTTACTTTTCCAATTGTCTTCTTAGTCAATCTTTTTTAAAAAGTTGACTTTTTGCTAGAGTAGTTCAAGATGAAATGCTGTTATGTGTGGTCAAAGATAGTTATGCTTGTTCTAGAAATTGTTTCATTTCCAAGGAAAACTTGTTGTAGGAGAATTTGAGTGAAATGGCTATTTAAAGCTACTTGTCACAAGAGGAATTAGCTAGAGATTAACCTGTTGGAGCAGGACTTTTTTTTCTCTCAACTTCCATTTAGACTTCAATTTTATTATCCCTTGTTTTGGCATGAGTTTGTTTTCTTGTGTGCTTGCAGTTAATAGTGACATCTGACTTCTCTCAAGACGCTTACCCTGCTATGTTAGAAGGAAAGAGAAATCTCTCCTGTTTCCATCAATATTGTATGGCTGATGAAGAAAAAGCAGTGGATATTCTATATTAGGGGGATGTATTTTTGTTATGCTGTTTCGTTGTTGGACTCATGTCTGTGTTGCAGTGTAGTTGTGAAAGAGATATATATTTATCCTTAAAATAAATAACTTTTAATATGCTGAAGTAAAAGTGAATTCTCATGCTAGGTCGTATCTATTTATCAGGGATAATTTGGTTGGTAGAAATGCTGAACACTGATTATGTGGCTCCTCTAACTGCCAGTGGGTTTCTGTACCTTGTCCTATAAAGAAGGTAAAGCTGAGGATGCCCTGGTATATTTGAAATGCTACTGAAACTTAACAGGCTTCAGTCACAGCATTTAGGAGTTGAAGGGAGGTACTTCTTTCCTAAAATGCCCTGTTCCATTTTACAAGTGGCATAAAGCATGAATGAGGCCAGGTCTGATAAAAAACCACTGTACTTAAAACTCTAGCAAGACCAAGTTCCTTTGCAAGTGAAGTTCTTGGATGTGGTACCAAGACCTGCATTTACATGCTTAGAAAAAATCCTTTTTTTAAATTTATTTTTCTGTGTTTAGAAACTACCCTTGTTTTGCCACCCTAGTCAAGATAGAACGGTGTTTTGTGGGCTAGGTGATTTTGCTATTAAAATCTCACGTTATTGTTTTAAATGTGTTGTATTGAACAAAATAAAGCACCTGACTTTCAGCAGTAATTTAAATAACAAATAGTTTATATACAAAGAACATTTCTTAAAATGCCTCCCTGAAAGTAGATGTTCCTAAATATTCAGGGAGACCTTACATCCTTTGTGATTAAGTAGTGCTGAAATTATTTCAAAACCTAAATTTTTGAAATGCTGCTGTAATTAATGATTAATAGGGAGCTTAAATCCAGCTAAGTATCTGCCTGAGAAGTGCCAGTGCTGCTTGGTTTTCTGTGTTTGCCTCTCCTAGCAATGCTTTTTGTGTTCATGTCGAAACTGGAGGTAAACAGTTTACAGATAAAATGGAGCCTCCTCCATAAAACTGCGGCACTGGGGAGATGTCAGGATACATCCAGTTTGGAAACAAGCCCTTGACTGTTAACAAGAACAAACAAAGCGTGTGACCCATGCCGTGCAGCTGGCGAGGGGGCTCAGAGACTGTGCAGTGATTCTCCCAGCCTGATAGCTCTGGCAGCTGGGCTGCAGCACATTGTTGGTGTGGATTTCCTGCAGGGCCATGTTTATGTTGGAGGCGGTGCACAAGCTGCTGTGTGGACATCAAATTATTCTACTGGTTTGAGGATCAATGAGGTTAAATTAGCTCAGTCGTTTACTGCACGTTTTGTTGAGGTTCAAGCTGTCCAGGCTGTTGCAGTTAATAGGAGCAGCCCAGAATGCTGCCGGTTAAATGTGAGTTACTCACCAGGGATCCAGAGTTCATTATTGGAAGGAATAGGACAACTTTACTCCTGAAAAAGTTCAGCTTGTTGGGAATACTCTTCCCTGTGTTGTTTGAGAGGCAGAACTGGAGAGAGTATCATTGATCAGCAGCACAGCAGGATACCTTGATGATAGGTTTAGGGTGGATGTACTGCTCTCTTAATAGCTGTTGTACAGATAGAAGTATTGGTGATAAAATAAACTCCTTTGGGCCTTTGATTTGCATAAAAAATAATGTCCCGTTCACTAATGAAAAAATTATTTGGAGCTAGAGGGAAGTGAAGAGCTTGGAATGAGTATCTCTGCTTAAAAACCAAACCAAGGTAAAGGCAGCCAACTGAAGCGTCTGTCAGAAGAGTTGGGCCCTGTTTGGGAACAACTGGAAGAGACGTTCTTTTCGTCTTAATCTTCTTCCCTTTCTTTTCAGAAATACTACTTTTAGAGCTATCCTGATAATACTTTCTAAGCCTAAGTGCATTGTATAACACATGGCATAAGTGATGAGAACATAGGCCATGGATCTGGTTCGATATTAAGGAGAGATTCTTGAATATACCACATTGGGCAATTCTTTCCATTTCTGGATCCTTGGCTTCTGTTGAATGGCAGTGCTACAATTGAGTGCAATTATGTGGGATATGTCAAATAGGAACTTTGACTCTGTATCACTAAATTAGGAAGCCAGAATAATACTGTGTTTTAGACTCTGTAAGCTTTCCTAAGCATTAATTTGGTTGGCACTGGGTGCTTGCTATGGTTTTTTAACAACAATTTGCCTTCTTTTTTTTGAAGTTCAAAGACTCTCCACGGTTTCTTTGTGGTTTTTTTGTTTGTGTGTTTTAAATTTTTTGTTGTAGCTTCTTTGCTTTCCCATTTCTGTGCCTATTAAAAAATACTGAGAAGCTGCTGGAGAGCTTAGTGATCCATCAGGACAGTTGGTGCGGTCAGTGACAACAAAGCCATCACCTTTGCAGGTCAGACAGTTTGGAGAAGTGAGTTCAGGAAGCAACCTTGACCACAAATTGTCCTCCTTATGGAAATGATGTTAGTGAGGCTGATGGGGCTGACAGGCAAAGTCTGCTGAAGGCTTTTTTTCAGGTGTTGTCCCTTTGTCACTTCTTAATTGATGCTCACGTGGGAGATGCTGTTAGTTATGTCTAACTCTTCAAATGGGTTGGGAAGGTCTTCCTTTACTAAGTCTTTGTGATCTCTTCTCTTACCTGTTTTACCTCATCAGTCCAGAGTGCTTCTGGACCCGAAAGCAGATATCCCATAGAATGGATGTACAAAAGGAGCTGAGCAGAGGTTTTCTGGTGAAACAGGATTTATCTGGAGTGGGGAAATGTGATTTCATAAAAATGGGAGCTTGTTTTGTAGACTTCATTTCAGTGAAACTTTAAAGAGGGCAACCCTGCCACTCTCCCAGTTCCAGACTGTCAAATGTAGGAGGAGGGAAAGGGGAAGAGATCAAATCTTACATGTCATGCTTCTAGTTAATGCTCTGGCTTATTAAACCAGACTCTTGCATATTTCCTGGGGGTACATGAGAAGCAACCTAAAAACTCTGCACTCCTTTGGGAATAGTGGCCTTTCTGTGACTCGTGGAACAACTTCTGATCATCCTGAATTTCATTCCATGTGTACCCTTTTTTCTCCTATGAATACACCTTGAGCTTGTTTGGGGGTGGTCTCACTTCCACGTGTCTGCAGTCCTGAAGGTTTGACTACCCTTTTATCTCCTACAAATGGACCTTGAGCTTCTTTTTGGCAGTCTAACTTCCATTTGTCTGCAGTCCTGGAAGCTTAACCACCCTTTTTTCTCTAAAAATTGCACCTGCAGCTTCTTAGAGGGGTGGCACTTTCATGTGTCTGCTGTCAACAAGCTTATGGTCAATTTACAAATGAAAAAATGGTAGTCAAGCTTCCAGGACTGCAGACAGAGAAAAGTGACACCCCCCCAAAAAAAAGCTCAAGGTCCATTTGTATGAGAAAAAAAGGGTAGTCAAGCTTCCAGGACTGCAGACACATGGAGGTGAGACCACCCCAAACAAGCTCAAGGTCCAATTTTTGGAGAAAAAAGGGTAGTCAAGCTTCTAGGACTGCAGACATATGGAAGGGAGACCCCCCCCTAAACAAGTTTAAGGCTTATTGTAGGAAAACGTCAAGTAGTCAGGTTTTAGGATTGCAGACACATGGAAGTGAGACCACCCCAAACAAGCTCAAGGTCCAATTTTTGGAGAAAAACAAGGATAGTCAAACCTCCTGAACTGCAGAGACATCAAAGTGAGAACACCCTGAAAGTTTTGCTCCCCGTTTTTCTCCTACAAATGGACCTTGAGCTTCTTGTTGGGGATCTCACTTCAATGTGTCTGCAGTCCTGGAAGCTTGACTACCCATTTTTCTCCTACAAATGGACCTTCAGCCTGTTTGGGGGTGGTCTCACCTCCATGTGTCTGCAGTCCTGGAAGCTTGACTACCCTTTTTTTTTATTATAAATGGACCTTGAGCTTGTTAGGGTTTTATGGGGAATAAAATCTCGAAACAGAAGGTTCATATAAAGTGTCTACTTAAGTAATCACAGTGTTCCGTGTTGTAAATGTTTGTATCAATTGTTAATGCTACGTCACACCTGTACCCTTGTTAGTGCTCGTAGCTGCTCATGCCCCATTCCGTAGGGACATAAGTTACCGTTCCACGTTTACTAGGTTAAAGACTTATTTAAAGACTTATCCATTTGTATCCGTTATTGTTCCAAGTTTGCATGTGAATAAGTTCATTTGTATACCTTTACCGCTCTCCCTCACCCCCCATTTTGTAGCGGTGTCCATTTTGAAACTGTCTCCTTCCCGTGGGGCCGTGCTTCCGCTGCTCCCCTCACAGCCCTGATGGCGACACGCAAACCAGAGAACTCCCTGGGACTGCAGTGCCCACAGGAAGTGGAGTGGACACCTAAAAACCGGGGCAGCGGCTTGAAGCCAGCGCGCCCGTCCCGCCCGTCCGGCAGCGGCCGCGCCCTGGGGAGCTGCTGGGAGCCGCAGGGCGGGCGCCTGCGCCCCTCCCGCCCCGCCGCCGGCCGCTGCCTGTTGGCCGCGCTCCGGCGCCTGATGCGGAGCAGGAGGTCGGGGCGGTCGCGGCGAAACCAGGGGTTGGTGTAGTGGCGCCAGGCGCCGGCATCGCCAGGCCGGCCCGGCACCTAGCGGCAGCCGTAGCGGTTGAGCTGGCGCAGGAAGTTGCGCAACCGCGTGGCCCGGAAGGTGTGCGGGGCCGGCCCCTGGGAGCCGCCCGGGCCGAGCGGCTCCCGCTCCAAGAGGGAGCGCTCGATGAGCAGCCTCCGGGCCTGGCTGTCCCAGTGCACGGAGCGGACGCGGGGGCTGTTCGCCAGGCGCCACAGCTTGGCGGGGAAGGTGCCGGCGCTGAGCCCGGCGGGCAGCGGCAGCTCCGCCATGGCGTCCATCGCCGACTGTGGCCACAACGGCCGGAGGGCAATGGCCGCGGCTCGGCTCGGCTCGGCTCAGCACAGCTCGGCTCGGCACGGTAGGGCACGGGAAGCCCGTGGCCAGGGCGGGCTCTGGGAGCAGTGGTGGACTCTGTCCCCACGCTGCATCCTGTACCTGAGTCATCGTCGGTGACGGAGGAAAAGGACATTGCTTTGTCTTGGCTGGGGAAAGGATGAAAAGGGGACATGGGAAAGCATTCTTTTGGTCACCTTTTCAGCAGACTAGCTGTTTTTTTCTCGCCATCTCTGCCTGTTTTTTGCAGAGTTGGAACATCTCTCATGATTTGGAGTCAGCAACAGCAGCAGGAAGGGGCAGTGATTTTGTCAGCATTGTCATCAAAACGCTAGTGCTGCCCCATGGATGGATGTTGCTTTAGGCAAGGGATGAAAGGCCTTCACTTGTAGGGAGCTCATGCCGGTGTCTTCCCAAAGGACGTTGCCATTTTCTTTCCTCAGGAATCGCTTCTTCTGTTTTTCCCCCCATCAGGGGAGATTTCCAATGCAAATGCCTCCTGCAGCCAGCTCCTGCCAATGCAGACTGACCAAGGAGATCTTGCAATGGACAGAGACTCCCTCGGCTGGTGTGGAGAGGTGAGGGGGCAAGGTTTGTCCTTTAGTCTTGAAGTCTTGTTGGGGAGCTGATTGTGCTTTGGGGGACTGACAAAAATGATGTGTCCTGAAAGACCACAGAGACTTTGGGGTTGTCATGTTGGGGCAGAAATTTCTGTCTGAGAACTTTTTGAAATGCTTCATTTATATATATATATATAATTTTTTTTTAAATTTTTTTTTTTTCCCCCTCTATAGAGAACCTTTTCGTACCTTTTGGGGAACTTCCCTCTGCTGGTCTCCCAGATCCGGACGTTTCCCAGGGTTCCTTCCCAAAGTGAGGAGTAGCCCATGGCCTCCACTCTCCAGCTGGAACAGAAAGAAGCACAGAGCTTGCTATTGCAGGAGAAGAGGTTCTCTTTCCTGCTGGCTTTCCCTTTGGGGCAGGTTGGTATGTGCTCATTTGATAAAGGGTGGTTTAACATCGGGAGGAGTTGCATTTCAAACTGCTCCAGCCTCGAGCTCTTGTGTGGGTATCCTTGGACAAAAGGCCTCCCTGTGTGAGCTCCCAGTGGGCTGGTTCAGTAAGGAAGTTGATATTTCAGGCTTGTGACTGCTGAAAGCAGTTGGTTTCTGGAGGTGTCCGGAGCTGGGAGCGACGACTTTTCTCGCCTGGCTGCAGAAAAGGTAGTTGGAAAGTGGGGATTGCACTTGCAGAGATGGCAATCAGGGGTGTTTTCCGAGAAATGGGCTGGCAGAGAGGCAGGTCTTGTGCTCAACTGGCTGTGTGTTTGTTTTGGTGGTGGGGAGATGTTGTAATGAATCAGCCGAGACTCCATATCCTTCATGCCGATAAAGCCAATTCTTTATTCACATCACTTATTTTATCCAGTTTTCAGGGACCTCATGTGCAGCACCCATTGACTGGTAGTTTTCTTACTGCCTCATTTATTGGTCAGAAGGTCATTTGTGTGTATGTGCTAAGTTTCAGGTTGTTTACATTTTTCCTTGGTGGGTTCTGATGGAACAGAGCTAATATTTATGCAGATGCACTTGTTTTTCTCCCTAAGAATAGGTTGTTGTGTGAACAAACTTCTCTTTCTCTAAACAGTTTTCAACTGGGAGCTTGCAGGCTATTGCTAGCTGCTTAGCTAAAGTAGCATGGCCTCATCCATATTCCATAAGACCTTTCTTTGATAACATTTTTTACCTGTCTGCAACAGGGAGAGACAGACACCAGCTGAAGCAACAGTGTAATTTACTATCATGCAGGAGTGCAAAGGCAAATCAGAAAAGAAGAAGGTAAGCAATGCACCTTATCACTGGTACAAAAGGTTGCCTCTAGTGGTTAAGAAAGATACATCAGCAGACACCCTTTTTATTTATCCTTCATCCAGATCCACTCATCAGGTGGGGAAAGCTGTCCCAGCAAAGCTCGGGAAAGTCACTGCGAGGAACTAGGAAATCCTACACTGCCTCCCCCCTTCTTGGCCACCAGGCTTCTGACTGCACTGTGAGAGTAGCCCAGCTTTGACAGTGGTGAACGAGCAATCTGACAGACCTTCTGGGGCAGGAGATCTGATTTCCTTCTCCTCTTGGTTTTCTCCCTGAGCCTGTCCAGGGCTCAAGGAGGAAGCAAGGCCAGATGTGGCCTTGTCTGATTTCTTCATGCTGAAAGATAAAGACGTGTTTCACCAATGAATGAATGCATCGATCCTATTGATAGTAAGGCTTGGTTAAGGAGCAGATCATTGAACGTTTGGTTGGAAGGGTCATCCAGAGGGCAGATTTAGCTCAGGACCTGTTGTTCAGGCCTTAGTCCTTCAGTATGTTGTGGTGCAAATCAATGCCCTGGAAAGCTGGAAACAGACAAATCCCGCTTGAGCACGTTTCAGACCGGGAGCAGGATTAGCCCTGCAAGGCCGGGCTAGGGCTGAGAGCAGAGGGCCAGCAGGCTGCATTTGCCCAGAGGCAGCCGTCCAGACCAAGAAGGCCACTGGTGCCCAGGGCCTGAGGTGCCCGAGGCTGCCTCCCCGCTGTGCAGCTCTGCAGAGCCCGTGGAGCGCAGGGTCCCGGGCAGCCAGGGCGGCCTGGCTGCCTTGGAGCACGAGGGGTGTCCCAGAGAAGCTGTGGCCCTTTGCTTTTTAACTGTTGCTCAGAGTCTTGTCATTAGTCCACACTGTCTGACATGTTTTCCTTTCCTCTCACATATTGAAGAGAGCTTTTTGAGAAAAGTGGCTGATGTAGTTTCTGCTGGTGCTGGTGCTTTTGTCTGCAGGTCAGGGCAGGTGGTTTGAATCAAGGACGGAGTCCGCAGTTAACACTGCAGTTTTGCCAAATCAAGAAAACCGTTCACAACTGGGTGACCGATGCTGAGCCGCTTTGCTAGTTTTTGGAAAGTTATGACCTTAAAAAACCCAACAAATGTTCCTACATGAGGGTACCAACAGTGTACCAAAGATCCCAACTTTTTCCACCTCTTTTCTGTGTCTTTGGTGTTTCTAAGTTCCCCATTCCCCAGCAGGAATGAAAGCATGGATGATAATGTGAGTGATTTGAGAGCTGTGTGTTGTGCCCTGCCACATCAGCGTTGATGACAGGCTGGACATGGACAGGTGTGTCGAGTTCAGTTCATCCCAGTTCTGTGCCAACAGCAGCCCCAAGATGCCGAGAAGAACAAGGACGGTGGGTGGGTGTGCATGCACAGCCCTGTGGCCTGACTGCTGTGTGGGCAGAAGGTTCTCAACAGCAGTACATCTTCACTCCCCCAAGTGGGAAGAATATATCAAATCTATATGAAATGAAAGTATTTATGAAAATGCACTCAATGGTACATATTTATATGTATCATATATGCAATTTATCAAATATAATGCTGCATATTATATATTCTGATATGCCATAATCAATAGAATATATCAAATATATAGTTGATCTTTTCCTAAGCTATTGCCTGTGGGTCCTAGAGGCCATCTCCTAGTGTTACTACGTTTGTGCCTTCTGGTACTAGTTCTTATAGCAGCAACTCCCCTGGGAGTTCCTCCAGGGAACTTCACAGCAAGGGCTTCCATCACTGTCGTGGCTGTGGGAACTTGTTGCTTGCCAGTTCTCCCCCAGAATCCTTGTGGATTCTGGAGCATGTCAGCACAGGTGTCCATGGCCCTTCCTTCATCGCCGGCCTGCAGCACTCACAGCCCCTGCGGCCTCCCCCTTGCTGCAGCTCATTTGCAAAGTGCTGCCAAAGGCAGCGGAGCTGGCTCAGGATCCCTGTTGGCTCCTGGGCTCCAGGATGACCTTCAGAGGGACACTTGGAGCGCTTCCTGAAGAGCTGTCCATGGCATGGGGGGTGGATTTGTCCTCCCTGGGTGGCTCTGGTTGGAGCTGGATGCTTCGTGGAGTCCCAGAGTTTTCTCAGCTGCCTTTGTAGCGAGTTCTCAGCCAAGGTGTGGCTCTGCTGCCATCCCAAATCTGCACCTGCCCTGCCCAGCCTGAGTGAAAGTGGGGCATGTGCTGGGCATGGATGGAGATTTCCACGGCCAAAATCCTCCAATATTTACAACTGCTCATTGCTCTGGACAGCACAAATCACAAAACACCCATCGCAGTTGACAATTGTAATTTCTTGCAGATTCCTGCAGCTGCGCTGCTGATCAACAAGTACACCAGAATTGATTTCACATGGAAAATGTCATTTATTACAAATCGCTACACCCGCGCTGACAATACAGAACTATGCTGATGTCAATTTAAGTTTAAAAAAAGGAATTTATTAGATTTTTACAACAATGCTATGTAAAAATATAGAAATACCCACTTCAGTTAAGAAAACCTTAATTTATTGCCAACATCTACAACAACTGACTAGAGACAAAGATCAATTAGGTGTTTAACAACTTAATTTATTACATATTACTGCAAGCCTAAAGCCCATCTAGGAATACAAAAATATCAGTATTTCTATCTAAACAGTCCTCTAGGAAGATCTCAATTGATACAATGATGCAACTATACATCTCCATACATGCTGAAATAAAAAGATACACCCAGATACACCCACCTCAAAATACAGAAGTAAATGCACATGTGTAAATATAAAGCTAGATATATTTATATTGCTCTTTCTCGTACGTGGGAAGATCGCACATAATCAATATGATTTATAAGCAAGCCTCACTTTCTTGATCAAAAGGCACACATTATATTGAGGCTACTTCTTATTATGCACACTTGTTAACATTTGATTGGTTACAGTAAAAGAAAACTATATACTTGTTATCACTAAGCTTCTCCCTCAAACTTCTGGACCCCAAGGCTTTGTTATGGTAACACAGCTGCGTTCAGGGTCATGCTGACCTCGCAGGCTTCTGTGCAAGTGATTTCAGCAAAGCTCTCTCATGTCTACTTGGCCTTGGTCATGTAGCCATTCCTCAACATATTTACTTCTAGGAATACCAATATACCTATTTAAAGAGCCATATAACTCCAACTGCATAAATAGAAATACCTACACAACTGTATTCATAGGAAATAGAATTAAACACACATAGAACAGCGTACTTACATATACATATACTTACATCCATATATACATATGTATTACAAAGACGTATGCATATATACAGACACAAAAATACATAGCATACATTTATAAATATAACAACATACAGATAGAAATATTCCCATACAAATAGCACATACCCACATGTATAAATATCCATATAATTATCCCTCTCTATGTTCAAGTCCATATATCTTTAAAAAGAACTCTAAGCAGAGGGATTCCAGCCACCCCATCTTCAAAGCCTTTCACTCCATCCTTGCTTTCCCCCCTGCAGAGCAGCACCCCTGGACAAGGACAGCAGATGGCACTGGCTCAGGGGACAGTGCCTGGGGCCACCGGCAGCTCCCAGCGCTCCAGGGACACCCGGGGCTGGAACTGCTGCTCCGCCCGGCCCGGCCGCCAGCTGGGACCCAGCACAGCAACAGGGGACACAGGGGGCACAGGGGGAGAAACAAGAGCTGAAACAGGCAGCTGAGCGGGGAAAGAGGTAAAAATGCAGCCTAGGCCTACACAAACATCAGTCTCTCCATCTGTATCAACTCACAGACCAAGGCAGAGCATTTGCTTTGTGATGTCAGGGCACGGTTGCCACGTGGACGTGGTGACATCACAAGGTTGCCTTGCTGCACGGAAGGCCTCAGGGGTGTCAGAGCAGCTCTTGAGCTTGCCCAGTGCAGGAGCGTCCTGCAGCTTGAGGCGACTGTCAGTGGGCACGTGCACACTGACAGGAGACTTGCTTTTTGATAGTGTTAGAGAACAGTTGGCAAACTTGCACAGCAGTTGCCACAATGATTGGGCAACTGGCTGCTGTAGTTTGCTCCGTTTATGGAGTTGGATATTCCACCTATTTCCTGACTCACCTGGCACGTAAGTAGAGGTTTTCCCTGGGTGTCACCTAACTTGCCTTTTGTATGTCTTCCTGCTCTTTCTTGGGGACTGAGTTGATTTGGAAACAGAAAGACCTTTTGGATGCCACTTGGGTAAAGGTGCTGTCAACACGTTCAGCTCAAAATGGGCTGTCTGTAGCCACGGCCGTGCGGGCAGCATTTGCAAGGGAACCTGCAGGGGTTGCGTTCCCTCCATGGGAGCGTCTGTGGCAGCAGAGTCTGTCATTTCCTCCATTTGCTGAGTCAAGCAGGACAACTCTGAAAATGTAGACTGGGAGGCCTTCTTGGAAGATCTTCTAAAAATGCTGTGGTTGTCTCCAGTTTTCTCAAAGCATCTGCTTCATTTTCCCTTGCCCACTGCAGGTCACCTGAGCCGGGTATTCAGAGGTTCTGATGCTGAGGTGAGTAAGAAAGGCACATTTGATGTTCTTGGCGTTTAAGAATTGTGCAGCAAGCTGTGAGCTTGGCCTGTGGCAGTAGAGTGTAGAGGGCCAGCTGAGTAGGCTGCAAGAAAATCCATTTCCATGTCTACAGCAGGAAGAGCAAAGGCATCACCGGCTATTTCCTAATTTTCCATTCCAGAGCTTTAAAAGAACTAAAAGCCCAGTTTTGCTGAGAGAACGTTGCTTCCTGATAGTAGCCAGGGGGGAATATCTAATTCAGAGGAATTTGCCAAGTCCAGTTGAATCAGCCCATTAGAATTTAGTCTGAGGGACTTAGAATCCCATTGCTCTCCAAGTTGATGATTTGTGCTTAGTAGAGCTGGTTCTAGAGCTGAAGAGAAAGAAGGTTCTAAATGAGCCTGTGTCTCACGCTCCTGTCTGTCCACAGATCACTGAAGGAAGAACAGACTCCCCTCCGGCTTCCTCTGCTCCTGGACGAGAAGCCAAGGAGGAGCCAAATGACCACAAGGCTCCAGCTGTGGTCACACCACAGCCGCAACTTTCCCAGCCAGTAAGTGCCACTTCTGGAGGGTGCTGTCTTTAGTGCAAGGCAGAGCTGCAAGTTTCTGAGCAGCCAGCTCGTGCTGTTGGTGGCTGAGGATGCCGAGTGCTGCAGTCCTGCCAGACCTAGCCATTCCTCTCAGCCAGTGACAGCTGGAAAATGGGCTTTGAGCTGCCATGTTTAGGCCCCAGCTTGCTGGGATTCTGATAGAGGCCAGCCTGGAGCAGGAAGGTTCCCTGTGTGCAGAGGAGGGAGCATGTCAAAGGCACTGCGCTCAGCCTTGGTGGATACGTAGGGGACGCTGCGGTCTGGGGACACCTGTCCCCCTCCACAGACTCGCCAAGTACCCACAGGCACAAAAAGTATTGATGTGACAACACAAGCTTTTTGGGGCGGTTTGTCCCCACGAGCTTCTTGGCTGTGCTTACCTGGGAGCATTTCAGAGACACACTGGGGACGTGGAGTTTCTGCTTCAAGTCAGGGATTTTGGTGCCTTGGTTGCCAGGTTGTTCTTTTGGTAAAATGGAAGCAGAGGTGGGCAGGGAAGCAGAAAGAAGTGGCTGAATTAATGTGAATTGTGGGCAGAAAGGTGAAAAAGCTGAGCCTGACAGCAGCTCCCAGTCACTGGCTGACAGCACCTTCCTAAGGGCTTGCATTTAAAATGGGATCTGGGGCTAATCTCTGCCAGCCACTTTTCTGACACAAACTCTTTTGTTGTCTCAGATCTCCACAGGCTCTTCTATTGAAGCTGCAGCAGCAGGAGCAGCAGTGTCACCTGAAGGGGCCTGGCCTGCCCCAGCTGAGCAGTGGAGCCTGGGCAGTTCCTTCATCTCCAGCACTGACAAAGCTGCTGCTCAGCAACAGGAGATGGAGTATGATGAGGATGACTTCCTGGGGTTCATGAGTACGTCTTGTGTCTTTCTTCTCTGAGGGACAGTGTATTGTGAGCATGTGTCAGCATAGCTGGACCCATTGATCCTCCTCATCTCAGTGCCCTTTGTGATTGTACAGCACAAGTCATTGAAGCTGCTTCTTGCCCAGAGCAGCTGCCCGTCCTGTGCCCTCAGATAAGACCTGGTGGGGCTGAGAAGAGAGCCCAGCTGACTCTCTGCCTCCCATCACCTGTTGGCACAAAAGGGCACTGACGTGCACCTGGGTGTGTCTGCTCTCCAAGCCAATCCTGCTGTGTCCTCAGTGGGGGCAGCAGCTTGGAAGGGGCTGGGTGTGGCCGTGCCTTCTTGCCATTGCTTGTCAGTGCTGGTGCCTGGGCTTTGGCAACTTTGTGGCGGTGGCTGCCCTGGCCCTGAGGGCTGGTGTGAGCGCCGAGGCTGGAGCCTTCCTTAGCTGGGAGAATGCCGCTGCCGGCCGGCCGCTGCAGCGCGGAGCTGCCCCGAGGCAGCAGCCCCTGCTCTGGGCCGGCTCCTGCACGGCCTGGGCTGGGCTCACAGAGGGTCAGCATCTCCTCTGGGCAGCTGTCCGTGTCCCGCCGGCACCTGAGGAGCACTGCTGTCCTTGCTGCCCTTGCCCGCTGCGGGAAGGTGGGCACGTGTGCGGGGCTGAGAGGGCGAGTGCAATGGCAGGGACTGATCCCTGCTGTCAGGGGGAGGAGAAGCAGTGTGGTTCTTCACATGGGCCACGGGCAAGGGCGTCTTCCAGCTCAGCCTGCTCATCAAGGGTGAGGGTCCTGCTGCTGAAGGCCCCTTGGGGTTGGTTAGAGCATGAGCTGCTTGGGTTTACAAAGGGAAAGGCATTCCTTTGGGAAACTGGTGCAAGGTGGGGAAGATGCCCTCCTCTCCTGGGAATGCATCTCCCTGTGCTTTGTTTTCTGTCAAGAGATCTCTTCAAAGGACTGTAGAAAATCATTCTCTGTGCTGATCTGCTTGTACTGCAGAGCTGCCTGTCATGTTGCAATTGTTGTTGTTGTTGTTGTTACCCAGCTGGCCACAAAGGACTCAGAAGGCCAGACTGTAGAGCCCCAGCAGGGCTGCCTTTTGTATCTCTTGGATGGTGGGATGTCTGCTTTCAAGTGAGCATTTTGCATTTTGTTTCCCTCAGGGCAAATGGTGAGCACAGAAAATCCCCGGAGGAAATACACCGAAAAGGAAATTGTTGGCAGAGGGTGAGTCCAACCACAGTTGCTTCTACACAATCATGGGGCAGCTGATTTGCTGCTGGAATATCTGTCAAGTGTGAAGTCAGGCAAGCTGCAAACATATTCAGACACTGGGGTTAGTCTGCCCCATCTCTCAGTACCGGCCAGAATTTGGAAGTGTGGTCAGAAGGCATTATCAAAGACACTTCTATTTCATTACCAGAAACAGCAACCTACCCCCTATCATAGCAGTCAGATAACACTTCTCAGGAGCATTTATTCCCAAGAGTTTGCTGAAAGAAATTGTGTGTGGTGAGGATAAAAACCGCCCAGTTTAGAAACTGAAATCCACGATGAAAGAATCACCTGGCCTTTGGAGCTGAGGCACTAAACCCCAATGCTTCAGAAACAGGCCCAGTGCCCATGCACTGGAGAGGAACATGCATCATCTGCCTTCTGGCAGTGCCCTCCTGCATGCTGCAGGTTGGAGGCATTTCCAGCAGACATCTCCTGTCTGGGCTGGCTTTCACTCCAAGGTCTAAATGGCTTCTCCTTTCTTTGCTGCTGTTTTGTTTCTAGGGCTTTTGGAGAGGTTTGCAGAGCGATCGACACTGCCACAGGAGAACAGGTAAATGTCAAGAGCCCCTGCAGATTCTGCTGCTCTCCAGGGCTTTCCTGTCTCGTGTCAGCTGCGGCTGCAGCTGTGGCTAGAGCTGTGCTGCAAAGGCACAAGAAGCACAGACTGGTGCCAGCCTGCCAGCTGCATTTGGGACAGTCTTTGTCCTGCTCAGCTGCCAGAAGGAAGGCAAGGAGGGCAGCGGTTCCTTTCAGAGAAGGATGCTCTCCCTGGCTCTCAGATGCTCCAACAAAGGAGCATCTCACTGCTCTCTGGGGCTACGGCTTCAGAGTCCTGAATTCTCATTTCTGGCTGCCAGCAAATACATCTGAATGTTCCTGGCAGTTCCTTAGCCACCTGCAGTGCTGCACTTGGGAACTGCACATAGGGAGAGATCTGCAAGGCGTCCCTAAAAGCCCCAAGCCCTGCCTATAGCCCGAGATGTATCCACAGAGTACCAAGTCACGCATTACTTCTTCTCAAGTACAGACAGACAGAGAGTGTGCTCAGAGCTTTGGGGATGATAGTTGACACACCATTGCTAACAAGTGGACAAGGCAAAATGTGGTCAGTGGCCACGTGTCCTGGATCTGGCTCCCAAAGGAGCAGAGAAATGGGCTGTAGGAATGTCACTTCCTAATTACTCCTTTGTCTAATTACAAGGCACTTTGGCACGGCTTGGTGGTGTCATTGCAAAATCTCTCTCCCCATGTGTGTTTTGGTCTCATTCCGCCAACTTCTAAAGTTACTGATTTTCAATGTCATTCTAGGTGGCCATCAAGAAAATCTATCTTCGGGGACCGAGCGAGATGGAGGATATTGTTACTGAAATCACGGTCATGAAGAGGAATATGAGTCCCCATCTTGTCCATTATTTAGACGGGTGAGTGGTCATGGTCTCATCCCATGAAGGTTTGTTTACATAGTAAAAGTATGCAAGGTTAAAACCCCACTTTGGACACTGGCAGAAAAGAAAGCTGTTAATTATTACTTCATTATTATTTCTCTACTCATCTCCAATGGATGGGAAGAGAGTGCAGTTTATCTCCGTGAGTCATCCCTGGCTTTCCAACACATAGTTGAAAAATTGTTCAAAAACCTGCATCAACTCTACCATAAGAAGTCAGTACCCTGTAAGTTGGCTGCCTCCATGTTGTCTCAGGATGGATTTTTTAAGGTTTCTTCAATGCTGATGAAGCATGCTAGGGAGGATTTCCCTTGGATTATTGCCCCTCTTTTCCAGGGCTGACCATGCCAGGAACACTAGGTGCTTCTTTCCAGAAATACCACGCGGGACAGGTTTTTCATCTTGGCTGTTACTAAACTGCACTTTTTGATTGCTGGCCATCAGAGACATCTCCTTTTGACAGATGTGCTGTTCTCCTTGAGACTGCACAGACTGCAAACAACCCACAGCCCGGAGGGAATGTCTTTAATTCTTTTAATTCTGTCCTTGTCACAAAGCAACCCGGAAACAAGAATCAAGCAAAGGAGCCAACGAATGCATGTTCATCTGCATGGCCTTGTTCCCGTTTTTCAGCTACCTTGTGCATGAAGAACTGTGGCTGGTGATGGAGTACATGGATGGAGGCAGTCTTTACGACACAATCCAAAAGACTCGCCTGACAGAAGACGAGATCGCCATCATCAGTCGGGAGGTCAGTCGGGGATCCCAGCTGTGCTTCCCAGAGCTTGGGCAGGATTGTCTGGGAAAGGGGCTCAGAACAGGAGCGATTCCATGAGCCAGGCTTTGTTTCTGTGTGGCTGATATGCTCTGGGCAAGCAAGAGCATCTCAAATGAACTGCCTGCCAGTGCCCCTGCACTCACTGGACTCTGTTCTTGTCCTCTTCTCTCCTGCTGTTGCATTTTCACTCTGGCTCTTGTATTTGCTCTTCTCCATCTTGCCTCTCTAAACTTTGATCTGTTGGCACTGCATTCCTTGCCTGTAAAAGCAAAGGTGGTGATGGTGGGAGCATTTGAAAGGACCAGCAAAGAAGAAAGAGAGACTCATTTCTCTGAGTCCTCAGCTGGAAAGGTTAGCAGTGCAGCCAGAGTGCTCTGTACTCCTGAGCACATCCAGTGCAGCAGCAGTCATCCTGGCTGGTTTGCAGGGCAGAGTCTACACCAGCAGTTGCTGTTGCTCTTTGGCAAGCTGACACGCCTTTCTTTAGAAAGGTGCTGCTCTGCCTGTGTTGGAGCAGCGAGCTCTTCCCCTCAGTGGCACTGTGTTCTGCCATTACTCCTCATTCCCCTGGAGAGGGAATCTTGGAGAGCTGTTTCCTTTCTTGTGTGATGAAATCACATCACTGATTTTTGCCCTCCTGTTTCTGGTTTCTCTCTCAGTGCCTGCAAGGACTGCATTTTCTCCACGCCAACCACGTGATGCACAGAGATTTGAAAAGCCTCAACATCCTTCTCAAAACGGATGGCTCTGTCAAGCTGGGTCAGTATATTCTTGGGCAGGTGCAGCGTTCCAGGGATATGTGGGCTGTGGGGCTGCTTTTGAGTGAGTGCCAGCCCCCCCAAAATGGCGCTGGTGGCAGTGCAGGGAGCCTGTTGTGAGCTGACCACGCGGTGGCAACGTGCACAGACCTATGGCAAGGCTCGAGCAGTCCACAGTGGCATTGCTCTGTGCGTGTCCCTTCCAGAGGGAGGGAGCTACATGTCTAAAGTTTGAAAAGCCCCTGCTGGAGGCCGTGTAAAAAATGTGGGGATTTCTGAAGCAGCCAGCACCATAATTCCTTGGCTAAAGTCCTGAGGAAACAGAGCAGGGACAGTTGTCCAGGAGATTCAAGAGCACATTCTCAAACTTCTACCGGGAAATTCTTTTGCGTGCTTTCCTAATTGCACAGGATTCAAATAAAAACGGTCTTTTGCTCTCTCCCCAGCTGATTTTGGCCTCTCTGCTCAACTCACCCCTGAGCAGAGTAGACGGAGATCGGTGGTCGGGACTCTTCAGTGGATGGCACCTGAAGTGAACGGTGAACCCTATGGGCCCAAAGTGGACATATGGTCTTTGGGAATCGTGGTCATTGAAATGGTGGAAGGAGAAGCTCCTGACTGGGAGGAAAATTCTGCCATGGTAAGGTGTAAATACTCTCTGATCCCGCTGTCTTTCTCCCCCATCCCACTTTGTGTGTGCCACTGGACAAAATGCCATTGCCATCTGCTGGAACTACTTCCACCACAGTCCCTTTCTGAAAATGTCCCGGCAGCACATCAGCATCTGCTGGGGTTTTGGTTGCATCCGTGGGGGAACTCAAGCCTTAGCCCAGGCAAACAATCTCCCTTCTCAGGCAACACTGGGCTTTGGCTTAGAAGTCGTTCCAGCTCTTTTGGCTTTGTAGACAGCCCTAATAGCAGCAAACAAGCATCTTAGAAGTGGTGTTATCTTTCCTGAAATGAAGGAAAGTAACCCAAACCCGAGGATGTTTATAAAACAGTGGTTTGGAGAGAAGAAGTGCACCCCCATTCTTCTCACAAGGAAATTTGCCTGAAACCTTAACAAGAGGGTGTGAAGGCCACAGAGTCTCTTGTGCTTCTTGTGCGGTGCTGCTGAAACACTCAGTGACCGTCTTTCTTTCCTAACCCAAGCCGTCACCTCCATGTCACTAAGATGAAGCCTGGCCATGTGGAGAGCCGGCCAAACCCACCCCTTTGTTTCCAGGCACTTTCTAGGATGGCCATGCCATTAATGCATTGACTTGAGTGTCCAAATGAGCAGAGGGCTACCACATGGATGGCGTTTCTCCCTCTTCTGCTTTGACCACCAAAATTTTCCTTTTGCTGCCTAAGGGAAGCTGAAATTTGCAGTCTGATGAGAGACGGAGGTGCAGGTGTTTCCTGTGTGCCCAAAGAGGCATTTTCGTCCCAAGACATTTGTGCATGCATCTTCATGTGTCTGTGTGGAAGATGAGATTCCAAATGTTTGTTTCCTTACCTGAGGAATAACTGAGGGATTTCCTTTCTTTGCTTGCAATTCCCATTGTTTTCAAGAACCAAGGAAAAAGCTTGATGACTTTGGTTTGATGGCAGCTGTGCTTAAGGGACCAACAAGAGCTGCAGAGATGCTTTTCATGTAATTATCTTTGGAAATAGTAGAGTGAGTTAGTAGAGCAAAGTCCCTCTTCCAAATAGCCTGTCAAGCTGCTCAGGTGAATCCTCAGAGAAGGAAACCTGCTTTTGCTGCTATTGTTTCCACTAACAAGGCCAGTCAATGAAATCAACTGCCAAGGCAAGAGCTGCTGGATGCAGGGAAAGCTGTGGCTGCATTGGGCTTTGGGTGTTTTGTTGGTCCAGGAAAGTCATCTCTGCCTGTGTGCCACGGCAGAAACTGCCACTTCAGAGTGCAGCTGAAACAATGGGATCTGGGAGAGCAGTTCCAGACGTGAAAGAAGCGGGTGAGAAACTCGTGTTTCCTTTTTCTCCAGGCTCAACTCCTGAAAGCCACCAAAGGGATCCCAAAGCTGCAGCAGCCCAAGCTCCGCTCCCCTTTTCTGCGTGACTTCCTGAGCTGCTGCCTGCAGAGAGACGAGGAGCGGCGCTGGTCTGCCAAGGAGCTGCTGCAGGTAAAATGCCAAGGGGCTGCAGGGGAAACAGTGTCCCAGGGACGGGCTCCTCCTGCACTGAAGTGCAAGGCATCAGGGGAGCCTCCTCCTCCTCACCTCCACTCTTGGTGCTGTTCAAATGAGAACAGTCAGGAATCCTAGACTGGGCTGGGCTGGCAAGGGCCTGTAAGGGTCATCTGCTCCAAGTGCCCTGCAATATGACCAGGGACCTCTTTCAAGAGATCAGGATGCTCAGACCGGAGATATTTCCAGGCCTGGGGCACTTAGCAGCTCTTGCAGCAAGCTGTGCCAATGTGGCCCCACTGTTGCTCCTTAGACGTACTCTGATTCAGTCTCCTTTTCCTTTGATAAATATTTCCCTGCCTTTGGGGCTCTTAGCTTCCAAAGTAATGGTTCATTCTTGTTTTTTTTTTCTTTGTGCAGCATCCATTTGTAACATCAGCCAAGCCTGTGTCCAGCCTGGTGCCACTGATCACTTCAGTGAAAGAGTGGAAGGAGGAGACAGGAATCAGACAACTGTTTTCTCCAACACCAGTATAGAGAAGGATTGTAGAATAGGACTGTAGAGTAGGATTGCAGCTAGGACAGTGGAGTAGGATAGTAGCATAGGATTGGAAATAAAGTTTGTGAAACCTCAACTCCTTTCAAAGATTCCCCTCCTTCTGAGCCTCTGACAAAGCTCAACATTTTCTTCTGAAGTGTCAGTTTTTTCTTAGAGGTGGAGAGTGACGTTGATGGCTTCTTTGGTACAGTTGGAAAGTGGGGAAGGCTCTCCCGAGGGGAAGCGTGGCCGTGCTGGGCACAGCACAGACCGGTGGCATCGGCCGTCCGGAGCGTGCACAGGAGCAGAGAAAGGCAAACCACAGGCGAGGGCTGCAGGCCTGGCTGAGGATTGCCACCCTTGTGCCGGCTGCCCTCTAACTCCTGGCCAAGGTGAGCAGTGTGTGCAGCGCTCTGGGCACAGGGGAGGGAGCCGGGCTGCTCCTCAGGCTCCGGCACAGGGCAGCCTCCTTCAGGCACGGCGCTTCTGCCAGGGGAAGCGAGGCCAGCGGCAGGCAGGGACAGCTTGTCAGCTCACATCTGCAGGAGCCGGGGCCTCACACGGCTCTGGGAGGAAGCGCCTGCAGTGCTGGAGTTGTGCACTGAGCCAGAGCAAAAGAGTGAAATGCAGAGTGTTCTGCAGAAATATTCCGGGGCGCCAGGCCAGCCTGCTTTGAGCTCTCTGGCACACAGCAAGCACTGTGCAATGCAGCCCTGAGCTGCTGGGAGATAGAGAGGTGTTAGAGAGGAGCCAACTGTCAGATGAAATTTAATGGGGTGACAACGTCATCAAAGCCAAAGAGAACTGTTTTTTAGGATGGATTCACCTGAGCTGGGTGTGTATCTCCCTCTCCCAAGAGCCAAACACACACACAACACACACACAGAAAATGCTGCTATTTATTGCCTTTCCCAGCCCAGGGCGAACCGTGTCCCCTTTCCCTTTGGCCGGGAAATAGGAAACTTGTATTCTGTCCCCACCGCCTCCTTTTCTGTCCCCTCCCCTCTTCTCCTACTTCCCTTTTGGTTTGGTCTTCACGCTGGCCCCTCTCCCAGCTCACAGCAACACCCAACAAATCAACTAGAACAAACCCAAACCCTAAATAACAACCCCAAGAACCAACAGCTTTCGTTCTTTCTTCTCATAACCCTGCAGCTGCAGCAGAATATTACCTCCTATCTCACAGAGGGAATCGGGCAGGAGCCTGTGGCTCGTGCTTGAGCAGTGAACTGATTTGGAAGGGAGCAGAAGGGTTTCAGCAGGCAGTTTGTGTTTTTCTTCTGATTTGCTGAAGGAAAGACACAATGTGGCTTCAGTCAGCAAAAACATTTTCAAGGTGAATTAAAGAAATGCTTGTGAGCAATGCCCAGAGAAGGCAGGTTTTGAGAAAATATTGAACTGTAACAAATTGTGAATTCCCTTTGCATTAACAGACTGTTGAGCCCTCTATTCCTCCAGAGCAGTGATTGATGTGTGCAAGTGACTACCTTAGCCTTGAGAATAGTCTTCCCAAGAATGTAGCTGGAATGCATTCAAGGGGAAAAGAGTGGTTGTAGGAGGCTCTTGAGCATCAGAGGAGAATTGCAGGAATGGGATGTTCCCCAAATGACCAGCCGAGACTCTCAAGAGAGCCCTACTCTCCTGTCAGTAACTTCTGAGAAGTGATTTAAATATGTCAACTAATTTGAGGGAATGTTTAGCCTGTGAGTTTCAGCAAAGTAATGAGTAGGTCTTATTTCCATGGTTACAAATGAGTAGGTGGGATTTCTGGCTGAGCACGTGTTAGGAAAGTGATTCCCCACGCACCCAGCACTGAAATAAAGTCAACTATTGACAGGTGAAAATGAAACCTTTTCCAGCTGTTCCCCTCGGGTTTACCTTTCTGGGGGCCAAAGCTCTGTGCTGCAGGTGGCCCGGGTGTGTGCAGAGCAAGGCAGCCTCCACAAAGCCCTTGGTTTCCCCACAAGTCGTCATGATTTGTTGCCAGGTGTGCCCAGCTGTGGCAGGAGAAAGAGCCCGCAGTGCAGTGGGCGCCGTGCCCTGCCCGGTCAGGGCTCTCTGGCACAGAGGAGCAGCAGCAGCACCTTTCAACCCACTCCTGCCCTGGCCTCACCTGGGACACAGAAGCCTCTGGAAATCAGCACCACCTGGCCCCTTCCCAGCTTGGAGCAGCTCCTGCTGGTGGGCACATCCTGCACTTCTACTGCTTCCAAACAGGAATCAAGGCACAGGGGGAGACGGACATACAGAGAAGCCCTGGGCTAGTGCAATAAATGGGCAAATGCATGGGGGAATGTGTTAGGAATCATTTCAGCTGTCATGCCAATCCTGACTTCTCTCCTTTTCTCCCTTCACATTTCCTGTTCTTTTCCCTCTCACATTTCCACCCCTTCCCCCTCTCGAGTCTCACAGTTTTCCTCTCATGTTTGCCTCCCAAGTTTTACTCATTTTCCCCACCCTTTTCAGCTCCCTTTCCTCACGCTTTGCCTCTCACATTTCCCCAACTTCCCGCTTTTTCCTGCTTTTTTGTTCTCCCACGATTCTCACAATTTTCCCCTCACTTATCCTGCCCTTTTCTCCCCTCATGCTTTTCTCCTTTCCTCAGTCATTTTTCTCCAAGTTGTCTCCTCATGTTTCTCACTTTTGCCCTCATGTTTCCCAGGCTTTCCCTCTTACATTTCTCCCACTTTTCCCCTCACGTTTATCATTCTTTCCCCCTCATGTTGCTTCTACTTTTCCTCTAGCATTTTCTGCCCTTTTTTCACTCCTGTTTTCTGCCACTTTTCCCATCCAACTTCTTATCCTTTTCCCCCCCCTCATGTTTTCTGCCTTTTTCTGCCCTCTGGTTTCTCCCTCTTTTCCCCTCAGGATTCTCACAATGTTCCCCTCACATTTGCTGCCTGTTTCTCTCTCTCTGCCAGTAATTTTCTCACTCTCTTCCCCTCACATTTCCCTCCATTTTTTCCTCTTTGTTTTTCAGCCTTCCCTGATCATGTTTCTTAGAATTTTCCCGTCATATGTCCTGCCTTTTCCTCCTCTCACCTTCCTCTCCTACTTTCACTCACATCTTCACCATTTTCCCCTCCGTTTTCTCACCCTTTCCCACACAGGTTTCCTTCCCTTTTCTTCCCTCACACTTCCCTCCTTTTTCCACTCCCATTTCTCACACTTGTCACCTCATGTTTTCTGCCTTTTTCCCCCTCACATTTCTTAACCCACTGCTTCCTGTCAGTGACTCTTCCTCTTCAGTAGTTGATGAGCTTCTTTTCTTCTTTCCTGCAATCCCCTCCTCCAAAGAATGGGTGCCAGAGCAGCGCTCCAAGAAGCCCCTGCCCGTGTGTCTGCTGAACAGAATGGCTGTGCTCGACTTGAACAATCTCGTGAAGAACAACCTAAACTGCAGTGGACTTTCAATTCCCTCTAGTCTTCATAGTGTTCTAAAGAAATAGGTACCCTGAGGGATACACGTCGCAGGTGCGCAGCCGCTGCACCATCCGCCTCAAGCAGATCCCATCTCCGTTTTCATCACCTCACAGTGACTGTGACTCCTGCCTGGACGAAACCACTTGTGATGCTGCTTGATGCTAATTGAAGTCCATGTGCACAAGGAGTGCTTTTAGCCCTCTTTCAAAAAAAAAAAAAAAAAAAAAAAAAAAAAAAAAAAAGTTTTTATTTTAAAACGTTCAATGCCTGGAGTTTTGTATTTTCACCTATTTGAATTGCCTTGACATCAAAGTACTGCCAGTTGGCGTTCCAAACTGGCTGGTCTATGTTTGTGTGCACAGAGCAAAGGTGCCAGACCGTGTCCTTTTCCCGGGTGTCCGTTAATGTCCATTTCAACAGGCACTGAAGGGGGGCTCTGCCTGCCCCACACAGGATGGCAGCCAGAGGGCTGAGGCTGCGCCTCCTAGTGAGATCAGCCGCCCTGGCAGCCCAGCCCCAGCCGCCATCTTGTGTGTGGCTCTCCAGCCCTGGCCGCCATCTTGTGTGTGGCTCCCTCAGCCCTGGCCGCCATCTTTTGCACTGACCTAGTCCAGCTCTTAAGCGAATGTGTTGCTGTTTTGTCGGCAGTCAGGGTCCGCCCCAAAGACACCAACACCAGCAGGACAGGCTACAGGGAATGGCACGGGTTTGGCTCAAAGCAGCCAGCCCTGACTTGTCACTGTCCTTTATCCATGAACACGTCCCCATATGCAGCCACAGCAAATGTCCAACAGCAGCTCCATCAGCCACTTCCTCCCGCTGGCGTTGGCAGACACGCGGCAGCTGCAGCTCCTGCACTTCTGCCTCTTCCTGGGCATCTCCCTGGCTGCCCTCCTGGGCCACGGCCTCGTCACCAGCGCCGTAGCCTGCGGCCACCACCTGCACAGCCCCATGTTCTTCTTCCTGCTCAACCTGGCCCTCAGCGACCTGGGCTCCATCTGCACCACTGTCCCCAAAGCCATGCACAATTCCCTCTGGGACACCAGGACCATCTCCTACGCAGGATGTGCTGCACTGCGGAGGATTTCGGCGAGGGAAGAATGCAATCAATCAATATGATTGGTAAAGCATTGTTCAACTTTATTGCTCATAACATCCGTTCTTATACTTTTGCCCCAAGCATTCAGCATACTTGTCAAATTATAATTGGTTAGCATACACTACTCGTCTATACTTGATTGGCTATATCAAGCGTGAGAAGGTTCCTCCTCTTGGCATGCTGAAAACTTTGTATACGTGCTTACTGCTACGCTCTATTAAGCACAAGTTCTTTTATCTTTGGCCTGTATCCGTGCTTACTGCTGTCCCAAGGACAGCTTATCTTAGCAGCGCGTAGGCTGCTAGCACTTGGTATCGGGCCATGAGGCCTCTAATGATCCGTGGCCTTGCTCTGCTAAGCATTCTTCAACAATTCCCTCTTTTTTATTTTGTGCAGCAAACGCAGTGTGTCGAGTAGTTACTGTTTCTGCTATGCGATACATCATCTGTTGCAAGCAGCAAAAAAAGCAAGATACAAAAAGTACAAGCAGTATAATAACAATCACAATATTGATTACATGTTGCAGTAGGGAGGTTATCCAAGGCCCTAGCCCGAAAGATCATAGCCAATCTGTTAAACCCAAGCCTGTGTCTTGCTGCAAATGACTAGTGAGTTCTTACAACTTAGCTATTTGGGTATGAATTGACATGGAGTGATCTCTCTGTACTACCTTGTCAAACTGCCAGAGCAGTTGTAGGTTTTCTCTTGCCCTTAAGTCTTCAATTAAGTGTACCCCCTCTAACCCTGGCTGTCCAGTATCGATGTCGCTCTTGCAGGGTCATTAGCAGGACGGATCCATTTACTAGGTATCCACTGGGGCCCTGTGGGGGTAAGAACACAAACATAACCTCTACCCATGTACTGAACCTCTGCGGGACCTTCCCATACTCCAGTTTTGGGATCTCGGTACATGACTTTAAACAATGGCTTAGTTGCTTCCTCCTTTACTCCGCCTGAGTGGATGACCGCAGGGGGCTCCGAGTGGTCCCCCATTACACACAGATAGTTTAATACAAATAGTGTTTTTGATAGCATGGTCTGCACATCCACCTCCTCCTTATATTTTAACAGATAATCCTTGAGTGTTTGGTGGGCTCGCTCCACAATCGCCTGACCTGTTGGTGAATGTGGGATACCTGTGATGTGTGTCACACCCCACTTCTGTAAGAACCTTTGGATCCTGCTGCTCACATATGCAGGGCCATTATCTGTCTTAATCTGTTCTGGCACCCCCATCACCGCAAAGCAAGTAGTTAGGTGTCGTACCACGTGGAGAGCTTTCTCTCCCGGCTGCGCTGAAGCCCAAATAAATTTACTGAAAGTATCAATTGTAACATGCACATATTTCAATCTACCAAAGGAGGATACGTGAGTTACATCCATTTGCCAGATCTGATTGGGTCCAAGGCCCCGTGGGTTTACTCCCATCCCTAGTCCAGGCCCATGCTGACTACAGAGAGGACAGGATCTGACAATACCACGGGCATCATTCAGAGATATGCGAAACTGTTTCTTTAGGCCTCGCGCATTCTGGTGAAAAGTCTCATGAGCAATACGTGCCTGCTGAAATCCGTCTTGTGGTACTGCAACAGAAACCAACTGATCAGCTATGGCATTACCCTGACCCAAACCTTCTGACCATTTGTGGCTTCGAATATGCAAAATCGCAAAAGGAGCTGAGCGCAGCCGAACAGCTTGCCTCAGCTGCCTCAAAAGTTCCCATAACCTGTCATTCTTTATATCCTTTATCAATGCATCCTCAATCCGCAGCACCACCCCTACTACGTATCATGAGTCTGTGACAATATTTACACCCTGATCAGGCCAATTCATAATGATCCAAAGGACAGCCCTTAATTCTAGCATCTGCAATGAGTCCTCAGTAGTCGAGTCCACGTGCCCTCCTCCATCCATCCAGATCAAGGCAGAGCATTTGCTTTGTGATGTCAGGGCACGGTTGTCACGTGGTCGTGGTGACATCACAAGGTTGCCTTGGTGCACGGAAGGCCTCAGGGGTGTCAGAGCAGCTCTTGGCCTTGCTCAGTGCAGGAACTTGGTCCTGTGCTTGAGGCTTTTGTCAGGGGGCAGCTGCTGACTGACAGGAGACTTCTTTTAGCTAGCGTTAGAGCGCAGTCTGCAAACTTGCACAGCAGTTGCCACAATGATTGGGCAACTCGCCGCTGCAGTTTTCACTGTTTATGGAGTTGCCTATTCCTGCTATTTCCTAACTAACCTGGCAGGTAAGTAGAGGTTTTCCCTGAGTGTCACCTAACCTGGTTTTTGTGTCTTCCTGCTCTTTCTTAGTGACTGAGTTCATTTGGAAACAGAAAGGCCATCCAGATGCCGCTTGGGTAAAGCTCCTGTCAACATGTTCAGCTCAAAAGGGGGTGTGTGTAGCCATGGCCGTGCGGGCAGCATTTGCAAGGGAGCCTGCAGGGGTTGCGTTCCCTCTGTTGGAGAGTCTGTGGCAGCAGAGTTTGCCAATTCCTCCCTTGCTGGGTCAAGCAGGACAACTTTGAAAATGTAGACTGGGAGGCCTTGGAAGGTCTTCTAAAAATGCTCTGGTTGTCTCCAGTTTTCTCAAAGCATCTGCTTCATTTTCCCTTGCCCACTGCAGGTCACCTGAGCCGGGTATTCAGAGGTGCTGATCCCAAGGTGAGTAAGGAAAGAACATTTGATGTTCTTGGCGTTTAAGAATTGCGCAGCAAGCTGTGAGCTTGGCCTGTGGCAGTAGAGTGTAGAGGGCCAGCTGAGTAGGCTGCAAGAAAATCCATTTCCATGTCTACAGCAGCAAGAGCAAAGGCATCACTGCCTATTTCCTAATTTTCCATTTCAGAGCTTTAAAAGAACTAAAAGATAAGTTTTGCAGAGAGAATGTGCTTCCTGATAGTAGTCAGGGGGGAATATGTAATTTGGAGCAATTTGCAGTGTCCAGTTGAATCAGCCCATTAGAATTTAGTCTGAGGGACTTAGAATCCCCTTGCTCTGCAAGTTGATGATTTGTGCTTAGTAGAGCTGGTTCTAGAGCTGAAGAGAAAGAAGGTTCTAAATGATAGGTCATGGCCTGTGTCTAACGCTCCTGTCTGTCCACAGATCCCAGAACCAAGAGCAGACTCTCCTCTGGCTTCCTCTGCTCCTGGACGAGAAGGCAAAGAGGAGCCAAATGACCACAAGGCTCCAGCTGTGGTCACACCACAGCCGCAACTTTCCAAGACGGTAAGTGCCACTTCTGGAGGGCGCTGTCTTTAGTGCGAGGCAGAGCTGCAAGTTTCTGAGCAGCCAGCTCTTGCTGTTGGTGGCTGAGGATGCCGAGTGCTGCAGTCCTGCCAGACCTAGCCATTCCCCTCAGCCAGTGACAGCTGGAAAATGGGCTTTGAGCTGCCATGTTTAGGCCCCAGCTTGCTGGGATTCTGATAGAGGCCAGGCTGGAGCAGGAAGGTTCCCTGTCTGCAGAGGAGGGAGCATGTCAAAGGCACTGTGCTCAGCCTTGGTGGATACGTAGGGGACGCTGTGGTCTGGGGACACCTGTCCCCCTCCACAGACTCGCCAAGTACCCACAGGCACAAAAAGTATTGATGTGACAACACAAGCTTTTTGGGGCGGTTTGTCCCCACGAGCTTCTTGGCTGTGCTTACCTGGGAGCATTTCAGAGACACACTGGGGACGTGGAGTTTCTGCTTCAAGTCAGGGATTTTGGTGCCTTGGTTGCCAGGTTGTTCTTTTGGTAAAACGGAAGCAGAGGTGGGCAGGGAAGCAGAAAGAAGTGGCTGAATTAATGTGAATTGTGGGCAGAAAGGTGAAAAAGCTGAGCTTGACAGCAGCTCCCAGTCACTGGCTGACAGCACCTTCCTAAGGGCTTGCATTTAAAATGGGATCTGGGGCTAATCTCTGCCAGCCACTTTTCTGACACAAACTCTTTTGTTGTCTCAGATCTCCACAGGCTCTTCTATTGAAGCTGCAGCAGCAGGAGCAGCAGTGTCACCTGAAGGGGCCTGGCCTGCCCCAGCTGAGCAGTGGAGCCTGGGCAGTTCCTTCATCTCCAGCACTGACAAAGCTGCTGCTCAGCAACAGGAGATGGAGTATGAGGAGGATGACTTCCTGGGGTTCATGAGTACGTCTTGTGTCTTTCTTCTCTGAGGGACAGTGTATTGTGAGCACGTGTCAGCATAGCTGGACCCATTGATCCTCCTCATCTCAGTGCCCTTTGTGATTGTACAGCACAAGTCATTGAAGCTGCTTCTTGCCCAGAGCAGCTGCCCGTCCTGTGCCCTCAGATAAGACCTGGTGGGGCTGAGAAGAGAGCCCAGCTGACTCTCTGCCTCCCATCACCTGTTGGCACAAAAGGGCACTGACGTGCACCTGGGTGTGTCTGCTCTCCAAGCCAATCCTGCTGTGTCCTCAGTGGGGGCAGCAGCTTGGAAGGGGCTGGGTGTGGCCGTGCCTTCTTGCCATTACTTGTCAGTGCTGGTGCCTGGGCTTTGGCAGCTTTGTGGCGGTGGCTGCCCTGGCCCTGAGGGCTGGTGTGAGCGCCGAGGCTGGAGCCTTCCTTAGCTGGGAGAGTGCCGCTGCCGGCCGGCCGCTGCAGCGCGGAGCTGCCCCGAGGCAGCAGCCCCTGCTCTGGGCCGGCTCCTGCACGGCCTGGGCTGGGCTCACAGAGGGTCAGCATCTCCTCTGGGCAGCTGTCCGTGTCCCGCCGGCACCTGAGGAGCACTGCTGTCCTTGCTGCCCTTGCCCGCTGCGGGAAGGTGGGCACGTGTGCGGGGCTGAGAGGGCGAGTGCAATGGCAGGGACTGATCCCTGCTGTCAGGGGGAGGAGAAGCAGTGTGGTTCTTCACGTGGGCCACGGGCAAGGGCGTCTTCCAGCTCAGCCTGCTCATCAAGGGTGAGGGTCCTGCTGCTGAAGGCCCCTTGGGGTTGGTTAGAGCATGAGCTGCTTGGGTTTACAAAGGGAAAGGCATTCCTTTGGGAAACTGCTGCAAGGTGGGGAAGATGCCCTCCTCTCCTGCGAATGCATCTCCCTGTGCTTTGTTTTCTGCCAAGGCATCTCTTCAAAGGACTGTAGAAAATCATTCTCTGTGCTGACCTGCTTGTACTGCAGAGCTGCCTGTCTTGTTGCAATTGTTGTTGTTGTTGTTGTTGTTACCCAGCTGGCCACAAAGGACTCAGAAGGCCAGACTGTACAGCCCCAGCGGGGCTGCCTTTTGTATCTCTTGGATAGTGGGATGTCTGCTTTCAAGTGAGCATTTTGCATTTTGTTTCCCTCAGGGCAAATGGTGAGCACAGAAAATCCCCGGAGGAAATACACCGAAAAGGAAATTGTTGGCAGAGGGTGAGTCCAACCACAGTTGCTTCTACACAGTCATGGGGCAGCTGATTTGCTGCTGGAATATCTGTCAAGTGTGAAGTCAGGCAAGCTGCAAACATATTCAGACACGCGGGTTAGTCTGCCCCATCTCTCAGTACCGGCCAGAATTTGGAAGTGTGGTCAGAAGGCATTATCAAAGACACTTCTATTTCATTGCCAGAAACAGCAACCTACCCCCTATCATAGCAGTCAGATAACACTTCTCAGGAGCATTTCTTCCCAAGAGTTTGCTGAAGGAAATAGTCTGTGGTGAGGATAAAAACCGCCCAGTTTAGAAACTGAAATCCACGATGAAAGAATCACCTGGCCTTTGGAGCTGAGGCACTAAACCCCAATGCTTCAGAAACAGGCCCAGTGCCCATGCACTGGAGAGGAACATGCATCATCTGCCTTCTGGCAGTGCCCTCCTGCATGCTGCAGGTTGGAGGCATTTCCAGCAGACATCTCCTGTCTGGGCTGGCTTTCACTCCAAGGTCTAAATGGCTTCTCCTTTCTTTGCTGCTGTTTTGTTTCTAGGGCTTTTGGAGAGGTTTGCAGAGCGATCGACACTGCCACGGGCGGAGAGGTAAATGTCAAGAGCCCCTGCAGATTCTGCTGCTCTCCAGGGCTTTCCTGTCTCGTGTCAGCTGCGGCTGCAGCTGTGGCTAGAGCTGTGCTGCAAAGGCACAAGAAGCACAGACTGGTGCCAGCCTGCCAGCTGCATTTGGGGCAGTCTTTGTCCTGCTCAGCTGCCAGAAGGAAGGCAAGGAGGGCAGCGGTTCCTTTCAGAGAAGGATGCTCTCCCTGGCTCTCAGATGCTCCAACAAAGGAGCATCTCACTGCTCTCTGGGGCTACGGCTTCAGAGTCCTGAATTCTCATTTCTGGCTGCCAGCAAATACATCTGAATGTTCCTGGCAGTTCCTTAGCCACCTGCAGTGCTGCACTTGGGAACTGCACGTAGGGAGAGATCTGCAAGGTGTCCCTAAAAGCCCCAAGCCCTGCCTATAGCCCGAGATGTATCCACAGAGTACCAAGTCACGCATTACTTCTTCTCAAGTACAGACAGACAGAGAGTGTGCTCAGAGCTTTGGGGGGGTGAGAGTTGACACACCATTGCTAACAAGTGGACAAGGCAAAATGTGGTCAGTGGCCACGTGTCCTGGATCTGGCCCCCAAAGGAGCAGAGAAATGGGCTGTAGGAATGTCACTTCCTAATTACTCCTTTGTCTAATTACAAGGCACTTTGGCACGGCTTGGCGGTGTCATTGCAAAATCTCTCTCCCCATGTGTGTTTTGGTCTCATTCCGCCAACTTCTAAAGTTACTGATTTTCAATGTCATTCTAGGTGGCTATCAAGAAAATCTATCTTCGGGGACCGAGCGAGATGGAGGATATTGTTACTGAAATCACGGTCATGAAGAGGAATATGAGTCCCCACCTTGTCCATTATTTAGACGGGTGAGTGGTCATGGTCTCATCCCATGAAGGTTTGTTTACATAGTAAAAGTATGCAAGGTTAAAACCCCACTTTGGACACTAGCAGAAAAGAAAGCTGTTAATTATTGCTTCATTATTATTTCTCTACTCATCTCCAATGGATGGGAAGAGAGTGCAGTTTATCTCCGTGAGTCATCCCTGGCTTTCCAACACATAGTTGAAAAATTGTTCAAAAACCTGCATCAACTCTACCATAAGAAGTCAGTACCCTGTAAGTTGGCTGCCTCCATGTTGTCTCAGGATGGATTTTTTAAGGTTTCTTCAATGCTGATGAAGCATGCTAGGGAGGATTTCCCTTGGATTGTTGCCCCTCTTTTCCAGGGCTGGCCATGCCAGGAACACTAGGTGCTTCTTTCCAGAAATACCACGCGGGACAGGTTTTTCATCTTGGCGTATACTAAACTGCACTTTTTGATTGCTGGCCATCAGAGACATCTCCTTTTGACAGATGTGCTGTTCTCCTTGAGACTGCACAGACTGCAAACAACCCACAGCCCGGAGGGAATGTCTTTAATTCTTTTAATTCTGTCCTTGTCACAAAGCAACCCAGAAACAAGAATCAAGCAAAGGAGCCAACGAATGCATGTTCATCTGCATGGCCTTGTTCCCTTCTTTCAGCTACCTTGTGCATGAAGAACTGTGGCTGGTGATGGAGTACATGGATGGAGGCAGTCTTTACGACACAATCCAAAAGACTCGCCTGACAGAAGACGAGATTGCCATCATCAGTCGGGAGGTCAGTCGGGGATCCCAGCTGTGCTTCCCAGAGCTTGGGCAGGATTGTCTGGGAAAGGGGCTCAGAACAGGAGCGATACCATGAGCCAGGCTTTGTTTCTGTGTGGCTGATATGCTCTGGGCAAGCAAGAGCCTCTCAAATGAACTGCCTGCCAGTGCCCCTGCACTCACTGGACTCTGTTCTTGTCCTCTTGTCTCCTGCTGTTGCATTCTCACTCTGGCTCTTGTATTTGCTCTTCTCCATCTTGCCTCTCTAAACTTTGGTCTGTTGGCACTGCATTCCTTGCCTGTAAAAGCAAAGGTGGTGATGGTGGGAGCATTTGAAAGGAACAGCAAAGAAGAAAGAGAGACTCATTTCTCTGAGTCCTCAGCTGGAAAGGTTAGCAGTGCAGCCAGAGTGCTGTGTGCTTCTGAGCACATCCACTGCAGCAGCAGTCATCCTGGCTGGTTTGCAGGGCAGAGTCTACACCAGCAGTTGCTGTTGCTCTTTGGCAAGCTGACATGCCTTTCTTTAGAAGGGTGCTGCTCTGCCTGTGTTGGAGCAGCGAGCTCTTCCCCTCAGTGGCACTGTGTTCTGCCATTACTCCTCATTCCCCTGGAGAGGGAATCTTGGAGAGCTGTTTCCTTTCTTGTGTGATGAAATCACATCACTGATTTTTGCCCTCCTGTTTCTGGTTTCTCTCTCAGTGCCTGCAAGGACTGCATTTTCTCCACGCCAACCATGTGATGCACAGAGATTTGAAAAGCCTCAACATCCTTCTCAAAACGGATGGCTCTGTCAAGCTGGGTCAGTATATTCTTGGGCAGGTGCAGCGTTCCAGGGATATGTGGGCTGTGGGGCTGCTTTTGAGTGAGTGCCAGCCCCCCAAAATGGCGCTGGTGGCAGTGCAGGGAGCCTGTTGTGAGCTGACCACGCGGTGGCAACGTGCACAGACCTATGGCAAGGCTCGAGCAGTCCACAGTGGCATTGCTCTGTGCGTGTCCCTTCCAGAGGGAGGGAGCTACATGTCTAAAGTTTGAAAAGCCCCTGCTGGAGGCAGTGTAAAAAATGTGGGGATTTCTGAAGCAGCCAGCACCATATTTCCTTGGCTAAAGTCCTGAGGAAACAGAGCAGGGACAGTTGTCCAGGAGATTCAAGAGCACATTCTCAAACTTCTACCGGGAAATTCTTTTGCGTGCTTTCCTAATTGCACAGGATTCAAATAAAAACGGTCTTTTGCTCTCTCCCCAGCTGATTTTGGCCTCTCTGCTCAACTCACCCCTGAGCAGAGTAGACGGAGATCGGTGGTCGGGACTCTTCAGTGGATGGCACCTGAAGTGAACGGTGAACCCTATGGCCCCAAAGTGGACATATGGTCTTTGGGAATCGTGGTCATTGAAATGGTGGAAGGAGAAGCTCCTGACTGGGAGGAAAATTCTGCCATGGTAAGGTGTAAATACTCTCTGATCCCGCTGTCTTTCTCCCCCATGCCACTTTGTGTGTGCCACTGGACAAAATGCCATTGCCATCCGCTGGAACTACTTCCACCACAGTCCCTTTCTGAAAATGTCCCGGCAGCACATCAGCATCTGCTGGGGTTTTGGTTGCATCCGTGGGGGAACTCAAGCCTTAGCCCAGGCAAACAATCTCCCTTCTCAGGCAACACTGGGCTTTGGCTTAGAAGTCGTTCCAGCTCTTTTGGCTTTGTAGACAGCCCTAATAGCAGCAAACAAGCATCTTAGAAGTGGTGTTATCTTTCCTGAAATGAAGGAAAGTAACCCAAACCCGAGGATGTTTATAAAACAGTGGTTTGGAGAGAAGAAGTGCACCCCCATTCTTCTCACAAGGAAATTTGCCTGAAACCTTAACAAGAGGGTGTGAAGGCCACAGAGTCTCTTGTGCTTCTTGTGCGGTGCTGCTGAAACACTCAGTGACCGTCTTTCTTTCCTAACCCAAGCCGTCACCTCCATGTCACTAAGATGAAGCCTGGCCATGTGGAGAGCCGGCCAAACCCACCCCTTTGTTTCCAGGCACTTTCTAGGATGGCCATGCCATTAATGCATTGACTTGAGTGTCCAAATGAGCAGAGGGCTACCACATGGATGGCGTTTCTCCCTCTTCTGCTTTGACCACCAAAATTTTCCTTTTGCTGCCTAAGGGAAGCTGAAATTTGCAGTCTGATGAGAGACGGAGGTGCAGGTGTTTCCTGTGTGCCCAAAGAGGCATTTTCGTCCCAAGACATTTGTGCATGCATCTTCATGTGTCTGTGTGGAAGATGAGATTCCAAATGTTTGTTTCCTTACCTGAGGAATAACTGAGGGATTTCCTTTCTTTGCTTGCAATTCCCATTGTTTTCAAGAACCAAGGAAAAAGCTTGATGACTTTGGTTTGATGGCAGCTGTGCTTAAGGGACCAACAAGAGCTGCAGAGATGCTTTTCATGTAATTATCTTTGGAAATAGTAGAGTGAGTTAGTAGAGCAAAGTGCCTCTTCCAAATAGCCTGTCAAGCTGCTCAGGTGAATCCTCAGAGAAGGAAACCTGCTTTTGCTGCTATTGTTTCCACTAACAAGGCCAGTCAATGAAATCAGCTGCCAAGGCAAGAGCTGCTGGATGCTGGGAAAGCTGTGGCTGCATCGGGCTTTGGGTGTTTTGTTGGTCAGGAAAGTCATCTCTGCCTCTGTGCCACGGCAGAAAGTGCCACTGCAGAGTGCACCTGAAACAATGGGATCTGGGAGAGCAGTTCCAGACGTGAAAGAAGCGGGTGAGAAACTCGTGTTTCCTTTCTCTTCAGGCTCAACTCCTGAAAGCCACCAAAGGGATCCCAAAGCTGCAGCAGCCCAAGCTCCGCTCCCCTTTGCTGTGTGACTTCCTGAGCTGCTGCCTGCAGAGAGACGAGGCGCGGCGCTGGTCTGCCAAGGAGCTGCTGCAGGTAAAATGCCAAGGGGCTGCAGGGGAAACAGTGTCCCAGGGACGGGCTCCTCCTGCACTGAAGTGCAAGGCATCAGGGGAGCCTCCTCCTCCTCACCTCCACTCTTGGTGCTGTTCAAATGAGAACAGTCAGGAATCCTAGACTGGGCTGGGCTGGCAAGGGCCTGTAAGGGTCATCTGCTCCAAGTGCCCTGCAATATGACCAGGGACCTCTTTCAAGAGATCAGGATGCTCAGACCGGAGATATTTCCAGGCCTGGGGCACATAGCAGCTCTTGCAGCAAGCTGTGCCAATGTGGCCCCACTGTTGCTCCTTAGACGTACTCTGATTCAATCTCCTTTTCCTTTGAAAAATATTGCCCTGCCTTTGAGGCTCTTAGCTTGCAAAGTAATGGTTCATTCTTGTTTTCTTTTTTTCTTTGTGCAGCATCCATTTGTAACATCAGCCAAGCCTGTGTCCAGCCTGGTGCCACTGATCACTTCAGTGAAAGAGTGGAAAGAGGAGACAGGAATCAGACAACTGTTTTCTCCAACACCAGTATAGAGAAGGATTGTAGAATAGGACTGTAGAGTAGGATTGCAGCTAGGACAGTGGAGTAGGATAGTAGCATAGGATTGGAAATAAAGTTTGTGAAACCTCAACTCCTTTCAAAGATTCCCCTCCTTCTGAGCCTCTGAGAAAGCTCAACATTTTCTTCTGAAGTGTCAGTTTTTTCTTAGAGGTGGAGAGTGACATTGATGGCTTCTTTGGTACAGTTGGAAAGTGGGGAAGGCTCTCCCGAGGGGAAGTGTGGCCGTGCTGGGCACAGCACAGACCGGTGGCATCGGCCGTCCGGAGCGTGCACAGGAGCAGAGAAAGGCAAACCACAGGCGAGGGCTGCAGGCCTGGCTGAGGATTGCCACCCTTGTGCCGGCTGCCCTCTAACTCCTGGCCAAGGTGAGCAGTGTGTGCAGCGCTCTGGGCACAGGGGAGGGAGCCGGGCTGCTCCGCAGGCTCCGGCACAGGGCAGCCTCCTTCAGGCACGGCGCTTCTGCCGGGGGAAGCGAGGCCAGCGGCAGGCAGGGACAGCTTGTCAGCTCACATCTGCAGGAGCCGGGGCCTCACACGGCTCTGGGAGGAAGCGCCTGCAGTGCTGGAGTTGTGCACTGAGCCAGAGCAAAAGAGTGAAATGCAGAGTGTTCTGCAGAAATATTCCGGGGCGCCAGGCCAGCCTGCTTTGAGCTCTCTGGCACACAGCAAGCACTGTGCAATGCAGCCCTGAGCTGCTGGGAGATAGAGAGGTGTTAGAGAGGAGCCAACTGTCAGATGAAATTTAATGGGGTGACAACGTCATCAAAGCCAAAGAGAACTGTTTTTTAGGATGGATTCACCTGAGCTGGGTGTGTATCTCCCTCTCCCAAGAGCCAAACACACACACAACACACACACAGAAAATGCTGCTTTTTATTGCCTTTCCCAGCCCAGGGCGAACCGTGTCCCCTTTCCCTTTGGCCGGGAAATAGGAAACTTGTATTCTGTCCCCACCGCCTCCTTTTCTGTCCCCTCCCCTCTTCTCCTACTTCCCTTTTGGTTTGGTCTTCACGCTGGCCCCTCTCCCAGCTCACAGCAACACCCAACAAATCAACTAGAACAAACCCAAACCCTAAATAACAACCCCAAGAACCAACAGCTTTCGTTCTTTCTTCTCATAACCCTGCAGCTGCAGCAAAATATTACCTCCTATCTCACAGAGGGAATCGGGCAGGAGCCTGTGGCTCGTGCTTGAGCAGTGAACTGATTTGGAAGGGAGCAGAAGGGTTTCAGCAGGCAGTTTGTGTTTTTCTTATGATTTGCTGAAGGAAAGACACAACGTGGCTTCAGTCAGCAAAAACATTTTCAAGGTGAATTAAAGAAATGCTTGTGAGCAATGCCCAGAGAAGGCAGGTTTTGAGAAAATATTGAACTGTAACAAATTGTGAATTCCCTTTGCATTAACAGACTGTTGAGCCCTCTATTCCTCCAGAGCAGTGATTGATGTGTGCAAGTGACTACCTTAGCCTTGAGAATAGTCTTCCCAAGAATGTAGCTGGAATGCATTCAAGGGGAAAAGAGTGGTTGTAGGAGGCTCTTGAGCATCAGAGGAGAATTGCAGCAATGGGATGTTCCCCAAATGACCAGCCGAGACTCTCAAGAGAGCCCTACTCTCCTGTCAGTAACTTCTGAGAAGTGATTTAAATATGTCAACTAATTTGAGGGAATGTTTAGCCTGTGAGTTTCAGCAAAGTAATGAGTAGGTCTTGTTTCCATGGTTACAAATGAGTAGGTGGGATTTCTGGCTGAGCACGTGTTAGGAAAGTGATTCCCCACGCACCCAGCACTGAAATAAAGTCATCTATTGACAGGTGAAAATGAAACCTTTTCCAGCTGTTCCCCTCGGGTTTGCCTTTCTGGGGGCCAAAGCTCTGTGCTGCAGGTGGCCCGGGTGTGTGCAGAGCAAGGCAGCCTCCACAAAGCCCTTGGTTTCCCCACAAGTCGTCATGATTTGTTGCCAGGTGTGCCCAGCTGTGGCAGGAGAAAGAGCCCGCAGTGCAGTGGGCGCCGTGCCCTGCCCGGCCAGGGCTCTCTGGCACAGAGGAGCAGCAGCAGCACCTTTCAACCCACTCCTGCCCTGGCCTCACCTGGGACACAGAAGCCTCTGGAAATCAGCACCACCTGGCCCCTTCCCAGCTTGGAGCAGCTCCTGCTGGTGGGCACATCCTGCACTTCTACTGCTTCCGAACAGGAATCAAGGCACAGGGGGAGACGGACATACAGAGAAGCCCTGGGCTAGTGCAATAAATGGGCAAATGCATGGGGGAATGTGTTAGGAATCATTTCAGCTGTCATGCCAATCCTGCCTTCTCTCCTTTTCTCCCTTCACATTTCCTGTTCTTTTCCCTCTCACATTTCCACCCCTTCCCCCTCTCGAGTCTCACAGTTTTCCTCTCATGTTTGCCTCCCAAGTTTTACTCATTTTCCCCACCCTTTTCAGCTCCCTTTCCTCACGCTTTGCCTCTCACATTTCCCCAACTTCCCGCTTTTTCCTGCTTTTTTGTTCTCCCACGATTCTCACAATTTTCCCCTCACTTATCCTGCCCTTTTCTCCCCTCATGCTTTTCTCCTTTCCTCAGTCATTTTTCTCCAAGTTGTCTCCTCATGTTTCTCACTTTTGCCCTCATGTTTCCCAGGCTTTCCCTCTTACATTTCTCCCACTTTTCCCCTCACGTTTATCATTCTTTCCCCCTCATGTTGCTTCTACTTTTCCTCTAGCATTTTCTGCCCTTTTTTCACTCCTGTTTTCTGCCACTTTTCCCATCCAACTTCCCACCCTTTTTTCCCCCCTAATGTTTCCTGCCTTTTTCTGCCCTCTGGTTTCTCCCTCTTTTCCCCTCAGGATTCTCACAATGTTCCCCTCACATTTGCTGCCCGTTTCTCTCTCTCTGCCAGTAATTTTCTCCCTCTCTTCCCCTCACATTTCCCTCCATTTTTTCCTCTATGTTTTTCAGCCTTCCCTGATCATGTTTCTTAGAATTTTCCCGTCATATGTCCTGCCTTTTCCTCCTCTCACCTTCCTCTCCTACTTTCACTCACATCTTCACCATTTTCCCCTCCGTTTTCTCACCCTTTCCCACACAGGTTTCCTTCCCTTTTCTTCCCTCACACTTCCCTCCTTTTTCCACTCCCATTTCTCACACTTGTCACCTCGTGTTTTCTGCCTTTGTCCCCCTCACATTTCTTAACCCACTGCTTCCTGTCAGTGACTCTTCCTCTTCAGTAGTTGATGAGCTTCTTTTCTTCTTTCCTGCAATCCCCTCCTCCAAAGAATGGGTGCCAGAGCAGCGCTCCAAGAAGCCCCTGCCCGTGTGTCTGCTGAACAGAATGGCTGTGCTCGACTTGAACAATCTCGTGAAGAACAACCTAAACTGCAGTGGACTTTCAATTCCCTCTAGTCTTCATAGTGTTCTAAAGAAATAGGTACCCTGAGGGATACACGTCGCAGGTGCGCAGCCGCTGCACCATCCGCCTCAAGCAGATCCCATCTCCGTTTTCATCACCTCACAGTGACTGTGACTCCTGCCTGGACAAAACCACTTGTGATGCTGCTTGATGCTAATTGGAGTCCATGTGCACAAGGAGTGCTTTTAGCCCTCTTTCAAAAAAAAAAAAAAAAAAAAAAAAAAAAGTTTTTATTTTAAAACGTTCAATGCCTGGAGTTTCGTATTTTCACCTATTTGAATTGCCTTGACATCAAAGTACTGCCAGTTGGCGTTCCAAACTGGCTGGTCTATGTTTGTGTGCACAGAGCAAAGGTGCCAGACCGTGTCCTTTTCCCGGGTGTCCGTTAATGTCCATTTCAACAGGCACTGAAGGGGGGCTCTGCCTGCCCCACACAGGATGGCAGCCAGAGGGCTGAGGCTGCGCCTCCTAGTGAGATCAGCCGCCCTGGCAGCCCAGCCCCAGCCGCCATCTTGTGTGTGGCTCTCCAGCCCTGGCCGCCATCTTGTGTGTGGCTCCCTCAGCCCTGGCCGCCATCTTTTGCACTGACCTAGTCCAGCTCTTAAGCGAATGTGTTGCTGTTTTGTCGGCAGTCAGGGTCCGCCCCAAAGACACCAACACCAGCAGGACAGGCTACAGGGAATGGCACGGGTTTGGCTCAAAGCAGCCAGCCCTGACTTGTCACTGTCCTTTATCCATGAACACGTCCCCATATGCAGCCACAGCAAATGTCCAACAGCAGCTCCATCAGCCACTTCCTCCCGCTGGCGTTGGCAGACACGCGGCAGCTGCAGCTCCTGCACTTCTGCCTCTTCCTGGGCATCTCCCTGGCTGCCCTCCTGGGCCACGGCCTCGTCACCAGCGCCGTAGCCTGCGGCCACCACCTGCACAGCCCCATGTTCTTCTTCCTGCTCAACCTGGCCCTCAGCGACCTGGGCTCCATCTGCACCACTGTCCCCAAAGCCATGCACAATTCCCTCTGGGACACCAGGACCATCTCCTACGCAGGATGTGCTGCACTGCGGAGGATTTCGGCGAGGGAAGAATGCAATCAATCAATATGATTGGTAAAGCATTGTTCAACTTTATTGCTCATAACATCCGTTCTTATACTTTTGCCCCAAGCATTCAGCATACTTGTCAAATTATAATTGGTTAGCATACACTACTCGTCTATACTTGATTGGCTATATCAAGCGTGAGAAGGTTCCTCCTCTTGGCATGCTGAAAACTTTGTATACGTGCTTACTGCTACGCTCTATTAAGCACAAGTTCTTTTATCTTTGGCCTGTATCCGTGCTTACTGCTGTCCCAAGGACAGCTTATCTTAGCAGCGCGTAGGCTGCTAGCACTTGGTATCGGGCCATGAGGCCTCTAATGATCCGTGGCCTTGCTCTGCTAACCATTCTTCAACAATTCCCTCTTTTTTATTTTGTGCAGCAAACGCAGCGTGCCGAGTAGTTACTGTTTCTGCTATGCGATACATCATCTGTTGCAAGCAGCAAAAAAAGCAAGATACAAAAAGTACAAGCAGTATAATAACAATCACAATATTGATTACATGTTGCAGTAGGGAGGTTATCCAAGGCCCTAGCCCGAAAGATCATAGCCAATCTGTTAAACCCAAGCCTGTGTCTTGCTGCAAAAGACTAGTGAGTTCTTACAACTTAGCTATTTGGGTATGAATTGTCATGGAGTGATCTCTCTGTACTACCTTGTCAAACTGCCAGAGCAGTTGTAGGTTTTCTCTTGCCCTTAAGTCTTCAATTAAGTGTACCCCCTCTAACCCTGGCTGTCCAGTATCGATGTCGCTCTTGCAGGGTCATTAGCAGGACGGATCCATTTACTAGGTATCCATTGGGGCCCTGTGGGGGTAAGAACACAAACATAACCTCTACCCATGTACTGAACCTCTGCGGGACCTTCCCATACTCCAGTTTTGGGATCTCGGTACATGACTTTAAACAATGGCTTAGCTGCTTCCTCCTTTACTCCGCCTGAGTGGATGACCGCAGGGGGCTCCGAGTGGTCCCCCATTACACACAGATAGTTTAATACAAATAGTGTTTTTGATAGCATGGTCTGCGCATCCACCTCCTCCTTATATTTTAACAGATAATCCTTGAGTGTTTGGTGGGCTCGCTCCACAATCGCCTGACCTGTTGGTGAATGTGGGATACCTGTGATGTGTGTCACACCCCACTTCTGTAAGAACCTTCGGATCCTGCTGCTCACATATGCAGGGCCATTACCTGTCTTAATCTGTTCTGGCACCCCCATCACCGCAAAGCAAGTAGTTAGGTGTCGTACCACGTGGAGAGCTTTCTCTCCCGGCTGCGCTGAAGCCCAAATAAATTTACTGAAAGTATCAATTGTAACATGCACATATTTCAATCTACCAAAGGAGGATACGTGAGTTACATCCATTTGCCAGATCTGATTGGGTCCAAGGCCCCGTGGGTTTACTCCCATCCCTAGTCCAGGCCCATGCTGACTACAGAGAGGACAGGATCTGACAATACCACGGGCATCATTCAGAGATATGCGAAACTGTTTCTTTAGGCCTCGCGCATTCTGGTGAAAAGTCTCATGAGCAATACGTGCCTGCTGAAATCCGTCTTGTGGTACTGCAACAGAAACCAACTGATCAGCTATGGCATTACCCTGACCCAAACCTTCTGACCATTTGTGGCTTCGAATATGCAAAATCGCAAAAGGAGCTGAGCGCAGCCGAACAGCTTGCCTCAGCTGCCTCAAAAGTTCCCATAACCTGTCATTCTTTATATCCTTTATCAATGCATCCTCAATCCGCAGCACCACCCCTACTACGTATCATGAGTCTGTGACAATATTTACACCCTGATCAGGCCAATTCATAATGATCCAAAGGACAGCCCTTAATTCTAGCATCTGCAATGAGTCCTCAGTAGTCGAGTCCACGTGCCCTCCTCCATCCATCCAGATCAAGGCAGAGCGTTTGCTTTGTGATGTCAGGGCACGGTTGTCACGTGGTCGTGGTGACATCGCAAGGTTGCCTTGGTGCACAGAAGGCCTCAGGGGTGTCAGAGCAGCTCTTGGCCTTGCTCAGTGCAGGAACTTGGTCCTGTGCTTGAGGCTTTTGTCAGGGGGCAGCTGCTGACTGACAGGAGACTTCTTTTAGCTAGCGTTAGAGCGCAGTCTGCAAACTTGCACAGCAGTTGCCACAATGATTGGGCAACTCGCCGCTGCAGTTTTCACTGTTTATGGAGTTGCCTATTCCTGCTATTTCCTAACTAACCTGGCAGGTAAGTAGAGGTTTTCCCTGAGTGTCACCTAACCTGGTTTTTGTGTCTTCCTGCTCTTTCTTAGTGACTGAGTTCATTTGGAAACAGAAAGGCCATCCAGATGCCGCTTGGGTAAAGCTCCTGTCAACATGTTCAGCTCCAAAGGGGGTGTGTGTAGCCACGGCCGTGCGGGCAGCATTTGCAAGGGAGCCTGCAGGGGTTGCGTTCCCTCTGTTGGAGAGTCTGTGGCAGCAGAGTTTGCCAATTCCTCCCTTGCTGGGTCAAGCAGGACAACTTTGAAAATGTAGACTGGGAGGCCTTGGAAGGTCTTCTAAAAATGCTCTGGTTGTCTCCAGTTTTCTCAAAGCATCTGCTTCATTTTCCCTTGCCCACTGCAGGTCACCTGAGCCGGGTATTCAGAGGTGCTGATCCCAAGGTGAGTAAGGAAAGAACATTTGATGTTCTTGGCGTTTAAGAATTGCGCAGCAAGCTGTGAGCTTGGCCTGTGGCAGTAGAGTGTAGAGGGCCAGCTGAGTAGGCTGCAAGAAAATCCATTTCCATGTCTACAGCAGCAAGAGCAAAGGCATCACTGGCTATTTCCTAATTTTCCATTTCAGAGCTTTAAAAGAACTAAAAGATAAGTTTTGCAGAGAGAATGTGCTTCCTGATAGTAGTCAGGGGGGAATATGTAATTTGGAGCAATTTGCAGTGTCCAGTTGAATCAGCCCATTAGAATTTAGTCTGAGGGACTTAGAATCCCCTTGCTCTGCAAGTTGATGATTTGTGCTTAGTAGAGCTGGTTCTAGAGCTGAAGAGAAAGAAGGTTCTAAATGATAGGTCATGGCCTGTGTCTAACGCTCCTGTCTGTCCACAGATCCCAGAACCAAGAGCAGACTCTCCTCTGGCTTCCTCTGCTCCTGGACGAGAAGGCAAAGAGGAGCCAAATGACCACAAGGCTCCAGCTGTGGTCACACCACAGCCGCAACTTTCCAAGACGGTAAGTGCCACTTCTGGAGGGCGCTGTCTTTAGTGTGAGGCAGAGCTGCAAGTTTCTGAGCAGCCAGCTCTTGCTGTTGGTGGCTGAGGATGCCGAGTGCTGCAGTCCTGCCACACCTAGCCATTCCCCTCAGCCAGTGACAGCTGGAAAATGGGCTTTGAGCTGCCATGTTTAGGCCCCAGCTTGCTGGGATTCTGATAGAGGCCAGCCTGGAGCAGGAAGGTTCCCTGTCTGCAGAGGAGGGAGCATGTCAAAGGCACTGTGCTCAGCCTTGGTGGATACGTAGGGGACGCTGTGGTCTGGGGACACCTGTCCCCCTCCACAGACTCGCCAAGTACCCACAGGCACAAAAAGTATTGATGTGACAACACAAGCTTTTTGGGGCGGTTTGTCCCCACGAGCTTCTTGGCTGTGCTTACCTGGGAGCATTTCAGAGACACACTGGGGACGTGGAGTTTCTGCTTCAAGTCAGGGATTTTGGTGCCTTGGTTGCCAGGTTGTTCTTTTGGTAAAATGGAAGCAGAGGTGGGCAGGGAAGCAGAAAGAAGTGGCTGAATTAATGTGAATTGTGGGCAGAAAGGTGAAAAAGCTGAGCTTGACAGCAGCTCCCAGTCACTGGCTGACAGCACCTTCCTAAGGGCTTGCATTTAAAATGGGATCTGGGGCTAATCTCTGCCAGCCACTTTTCTGACACAAACTCTTTTGTTGTCTCAGATCTCCACAGGCTCTTCTATTGAAGCTGCAGCAGCAGGAGCAGCAGTGTCACCTGAAGGGGCCTGGCCTGCCCCAGCTGAGCAGTGGAGCCTGGGCAGTTCCTTCATCTCCAGCACTGACAAAGCTGCTGCTCAGCAACAGGAGATGGAGTATGAGGAGGATGACTTCCTGGGGTTCATGAGTACGTCTTGTGTCTTTCTTCTCTGAGGGACAGTGTATTGTGAGCATGTGTCAGCATAGCTGGACCCATTGATCCTCCTCATCTCAGTGCCCTTTGTGATTGTACAGCACAAGTCATTGAAGCTGCTTCTTGCCCAGAGCAGCTGCCCGTCCTGTGCCCTCAGATAAGACCTGGTGGGGCTGAGAAGAGAGCCCAGCGGACTCTCTGCCTCCCATCACCTGTTGGCACAAAAGGGCACTGCCGTGCACCTGGGTGTGTCTGCTCTCCAAGCCAATCCTGCTGTGTCCTCAGTGGGGGCAGCAGCTCGGAAGGGGCTGGGTGTGGCCGTGCCTTCTTGCCATTGCTTGTCAGTGCTGGTGCCTGGGCTTTGGCAGCTTTGTGGCGGTGGCTGCCCTGGCCCTGAGGGCTGGTGTGAGCGCCGAGGCTGGAGCCTTCCTTAGCTGGGAGAGTGCCGCTGCCGGCCGGCCGCTGCAGCGCGGAGCTGCCCCGAGGCAGCAGCCCCTGCTCTGGGCCGGCTCCTGCACGGCCTGGGCTGGGCTCACAGAGGGTCAGCATCTCCTCTGGGCAGCTGTCCGTGTCCCGCCGGCACCTGAGGAGCACTGCTGTCCTTGCTGCCCTTGCCCGCTGCGGGAAGGTGGGCACGTGTGCGGGGCTGAGAGGGCGAGTGCAATGGCAGGGACTGATCCCTGCTGTCAGGGGGAGGAGAAGCAGTGTGGTTCTTCACGTGGGCCACGGGCAAGGGCGTCTTCCAGCTCAGCCTGCTCATCAAGGGTGAGGGTCCTGCTGCTGAAGGCCCCTTGGGGTTGTTTAGAGCATGAGCTGCTTGGGTTTACAAAGGGAAAGGCATTCCTTTGGGAAACTGCTGCAAGGTGGGGAAGATGCCCTCCTCTCCTGCGAATGCATCTCCCTGTGCTTTGTTTTCTGCCAAGGCATCTCTTCAAAGGACTGTAGAAAATCATTCTCTGTGCTGACCTGCTTGTACTGCAGAGCTGCCTGTCTTGTTGCAATTGTTGTTGTTGTTGTTGTTGTTACCCAGCTGGCCACAAAGGACTCAGAAGGCCAGACTGTAGAGCCCCAGCAGGGCTGCCTTTTGTATCTCTTGGATAGTGGGATGTCTGCTTTCAAGTGAGCATTTTGCATTTTGTTTCCCTCAGGGCAAATGGTGAGCACAGAAAATCCCCGGAGGAAATACACCGAAAAGGAAATTGTTGGCAGAGGGTGAGTCCAACCACAGTTGCTTCTACACAGTCATGGGGCAGCTGATTTGCTGCTGGAATATCTGTCAAGTGTGAAGTCAGGCAAGCTGCAAACATATTCAGACACGCGGGTTAGTCTGCCCCATCTCTCAGTACCGGCCAGAATTTGGAAGTGTGGTCAGAAGGCATTATCAAAGACACTTCTATTTCATTGCCAGAAACAGCAACCTACCCCCTATCGTAGCAGTCAGATAACACTTCTCAGGAGCATTTCTTCCCAAGAGTTTGCTGAAGGAAATAGTCTGTGGTGAGGATAAAAACCGCCCAGTTTAGAAACTGAAATCCACGATGAAAGAATCACCTGGCCTTTGGAGCTGAGGCACTAAACCCCAATGCTTCAGAAACAGGCCCAGTGCCCATGCACTGGAGAGGAACATGCATCATCTGCCTTCTGGCAGTGCCCTCCTGCATGCTGCAGGTTGGAGGCATTTCCAGCAGACATCTCCTGTCTGGGCTGGCTTTCACTCCAAGGTCTAAATGGCTTCTCCTTTCTTTGCTGCTGTTTTGTTTCTAGGGCTTTTGGAGAGGTTTGCAGAGCGATCGACACTGCCACGGGCGGAGAGGTAAATGTCAAGAGCCCCTGCAGATTCTGCTGCTCTCCAGGGCTTTCCTGTCTCGTGTCAGCTGCGGCTGCAGCTGTGGCTAGAGCTGTGCTGCAAAGGCACAAGAAGCACAGACTGGTGCCAGCCTGCCAACTGCATTTGGGACAGCCTTTGTCCTGCTCAGCTGCCAGAAGGAAGGCAAGGAGGACAGCGGTTCCTTTCAGAGAAGGATGCTCTCCCTGGCTCTCAGATGCTCCAACAAAGGAGCATCTCACTGCTCTCTGGGGCTACGGCTTCAGAGTCCTGAATTCTCATTTCTGGCTGCCAGCAAATACATCTGAATGTTCCTGGCAGTTCCTTAGCCACCTGCAGTGCTGCACTTGGGAACTGCACGTAGGGAGAGATCTGCAAGGTGTCCCTAAAAGCCCCAAGCCCTGCCTATAGCCCGAGATGTATCCACAGAGTACCAAGTCACGCATTACTTCTTCTCAAGTACAGACAGACAGAGAGTGTGCTCAGAGCTTTGGGGATGATAGTTGACACACCATTGCTAACAAGTGGACAAGGCAAAATGTGGTCAGTGGCCACGTGTCCTGGATCTGGCCCCCAAAGGAGCAGAGAAATGGGCTGTAGGAATGTCACTTCCTAATTACTCCTTTGTCTAATTACAAGGCACTTTGGCACGGCTTGGCGGTGTCATTGCAAAATCTCTCTCCCCATGTGTGTTTTGGTCTCATTCCTCCAACTTCTAAAGTTACTGATTTCAATGTCATTCTAGGTGGCTATCAAGAAAATCTATCTTCGGGGACCGAGCGAGATGGAGGATATTGTTACTGAAATCACGGTCATGAAGAGGAATATGAGTCCCCATCTTGTCCATTATTTAGACGGGTGAGTGGTCATGGTCTCATCCCATGAAGGTTTGTTTACATAGTAAAAGTATGCAAGGTTAAAACCCCACTTTGGACACTAGCAGAAAAGAAAGCTGTTAATTATTGCTTCATTATTATTTCTCTACTCATCTCCAATGGATGGGAAGAGAGTGCAGTTTATCTCCGTGAGTCATCCCTGGCTTTCCAACACATAGTTGAAAAATTGTTCAAAAACCTGCATCAACTCTACCATAAGAAGTCAGTACCCTGTAAGTTGGCTGCCTCCATGTTGTCTCAGGATGGATTTTTTAAGGTTTCTTCAATGCTGATGAAGCATGCTAGGGAGGATTTCCCTTGGATTGTTGCCCCTCTTTTCCAGGGCTGGCCATGCCAGGAACACTAGGTGCTTCTTTCCAGAAATACCACGCGGGACAGGTTTTTCATCTTGGCTGTTACTAAACTGCACTTTTTGATTGCTGGCCATCAGAGACATCTCCTTTTGACAGATGTGCTGTTCTCCTTGAGACTGCACAGTCTGCAAACAACCCACAGCCCTGAGGGAATGTCTTTAATTCTTTTAATTCTGTCCTTGTCACAAAGCAACCCAGAAACAAGAATCAAGCAAAGGAGCCAACGAATGCATGTTCATCTGCATGGCCTTGTTCCCTTCTTTCAGCTACCTTGTGCATGAAGAACTGTGGCTGGTGATGGAGTACATGGATGGAGGCAGTCTTTACGACACAATCCAAAAGACTCGCCTGACAGAAGACGAGATTGCCATCATCAGTCGGGAGGTCAGTCGGGGATCCCAGCTGTGCTTCCCAGAGCTTGGGCAGGATTGTCTGGGAAAGGGGCTCAGAACAGGAGCGATACCATGAGCCAGGCTTTGTTTCTGTGTGGCTGATATGCTCTGGGCAAGCAAGAGCCTCTCAAATGAACTGCCTGCCAGTGCCCCTGCACTCACTGGACTCTGTTCTTGTCCTCTTGTCTCCTGCTGTTGCATTCTCACTCTGGCTCTTGTATTTGCTCTTCTCCATCTTGCCTCTCTAAACTTTGGTCTGTTGGCACTGCATTCCTTGCCTGTAAAAGCAAAGGTGGTGATGGTGGGAGCATTTGAAAGGAACAGCAAAGAAGAAAGAGAGACTCATTTCTCTCAGTCCTCAGCTGGAAAGGTTAGCAGTGCAGCCAGAGTGCTCTGTACTTCTGAGCACATCCACTGCAGCAGCAGTCATCCTGGCTGGTTTGCAGGGCAGAGTCTACACCAGCAGTTGCTGTTGCTCTTTGGCAAGCTGACATGCCTTTCTTTAGAAAGGTGCTGCTCTGCCTGTGTTGGAGCAGCGAGCTCTTCCCCTCAGTGGCACTGTGTTCTGCCATTACTCCTCATTCCCCTGCAGAGGGAATCTTGGAGAGCTGTTTCCTTTCTTGTGTGATGAAATCACATCACTGATATTTGCCGTCCTGTTTCTGGTTTCTCTCTCAGTGCCTGCAAGGACTGCATTTTCTCCACGCCAACCATGTGATGCACAGAGATTTGAAAAGCCTCAACATCCTTCTCAAAACGGATGGCTCTTTCAAGCTGGGTCAGTATATTCTTGGGCAGGTGCAGCGTTCCAGGGATATGTGGGCTGTGGGGCTGCTTTTGAGTGAGTGCCAGCCCCCCCAAAATGGCGCTGGTGGCAGTGCAGGGAGCCTGTTGTGAGCTGACCACGCGGTGGCAACGTGCACAGACCTATGGCAAGGCTCGAGCAGTCCACAGTGGCATTGCTCTGTGCGTGTCCCTTCCAGAGGGAGGGAGCTACATGTCTAAAGTTTGAAAAGCCCCTGCTGGAGGCAGCGTAAAAAATGTGGGGATTTCTGAAGCAGCCAGCACCATATTTCCTTGGCTAAAGTCCTGAGGAAACAGAGCAGGGACAGTTGTCCAGGAGATTCAAGAGCACATTCTCAAACTTCTACCGGGAAATTCTTTTGCGTGCTTTCCTAATTGCACAGGATTCAAATAAAAACGGTCTTTTGCTCTCTCCCCAGCTGATTTTGGCCTCTCTGCTCAACTCACCCCTGAGCAGAGTAGACGGAGATCGGTGGTCGGGACTCTTCAGTGGATGGCACCTGAAGTGAACGGTGAACCCTATGGCCCCAAAGTGGACATATGGTCTTTGGGAATCGTGGTCATTGAAATGGTGGAAGGAGAAGCTCCTGACTGGGAGGAAAATTCTGCCATGGTAAGGTGTAAATACTCTCTGATCCTGCTGTCTTTCTCCCCCATCCCACTTTGTGTGTGCCACTGGACAAAATGCCATTGCCATCCGCTGGAACTACTTCCACCACAGTCCCTTTCTGAAAATGTCCCGGCAGCACATCAGCATCTGCTGGGGTTTTGGTTGCATCCGTGGGGGAACTCAAGCCTTAGCCCAGGCAAACAATCTCCCTTCTCAGGCAACACTGGGCTTTGGCTTAGAAGTCATTCCAGCTCTTTTGGCTTTGTAGACAGCCCTAATAGCAGCAAACAAGCATCTTAGAAGTGGTGTTATCTTTCCTGAAATGAAGGAAAGTAACCCAAACCCGAGGATGTTTATAAAACAGTGGTTTGGAGAGAAGAAGTGCACCCCCATTCTTCTCACAAGGAAATTTGCCTGAAACCTTGACAAGAGGGTGTGAAGGCCACAGAGTCTCTTGTGCTTCTTGTGCGGTGCTGCTGAAACACTCAGTGACCGTCTTTCTTTCCTAACCCAAGCCGTCACCTCCATGTCACTAAGATGAAGCCTGGCCATGTGGAGAGCCGGCCAAACCCACCCCTTTGTTTCCAGGCACTTTCTAGGATGGCCATGCCATTAATGCATTGACTTGAGTGTCCAAATGAGCAGAGGGCTACCACATGGATGGCGTTTCTCCCTCTTCTGCTTTGACCACCAAAATTTTCCTTTTGCTGCCTAAGGGAAGCTGAAATTTGCAGTCTGATGAGAGACGGAGGTGCAGGTGTTTCCTGTGTGCCCAAAGAGGCATTTTCGTCCCAAGACATTTGTGCATGCATCTTCATGTGTCTGTGTGGAAGATGAGATTCCAAATGTTTGTTTCCTTACCTGAGGAATAACTGAGGGATTTCCTTTCTTTGCTTGCAATTCCCATTGTTTTCAAGAACCAAGGAAAAAGCTTGATGACTTTGGTTTGATGGCAGCTGTGCTTAAGGGACCAACAAGAGCTGCAGAGATGCTTTTCATGTAATTATCTTTGGAAATAGTAGAGTGAGTTAGTAGAGCAAAGTGCCTCTTCCAAATAGCCTGTCAAGCTGCTCAGGTGAATCCTCAGAGAAGGAAACCTGCTTTTGCTGCTATTGTTTCCACTAACAAGGCCAGTCAATGAAATCAACTGCCAAGGCAAGAGCTGCTGGATGCTGGGAAAGCTGTGGCTGCATTGGGCTTTGGGTGTTTTGTTGGTCCAGGAAAGTCATCTCTGCCTCTGTGCCACGGCAGAAAGTGCCACTGCAGAGTGCAACTGAAACAATGGGATCTGGGAGAGCGGTTCCAGACGTGAAAGAAGCGGGTGAGAAACTCGTGTTTCCTTTTTCTCCAGGCTCAACTCCTGAAAGCCACCAAAGGGATCCCAAAGCTGCAGCAGCCCAAGCTCTGCTCCCCTTTTCTGTGTGACTTCCTGAGCTGCTGCCTGCAGAGAGACGAGGCGCGGCGCTGGTCTGCCAAGGAGCTGCTGCAGGTAAAATGCCAAGGGGCTGCAGGGGAAACAGTGTCCCAGGGACGGGCTCCTCCTGCACTGAAGTGCAAGGCATCAGGGGAGCCTCCTCCTCCTCACCTCCACTCTTGGTGCTGTTCAAATGAGAACAGTCAGGAATCCTAGACTGGGCTGGGCTGGCAGGGGCCTGTAAGGGTCATCTGCTCCAAGTGCCCTGCAATATGACCAGGGACCTCTTTCAAGAGATCAGGATGCTCAGACCGGAGATATTTCCAGGCCTGGGGCACATAGCAGCTCTTGCAGCAAGCTGTGCCAATGTGGCCCCACTGTTGCTCCTTAGACGTACTCTGATTCAATCTCCTTTTCCTTTGAAAAATATTGCCCTGCCTTTGAGGCTCTTAGCTTGCAAAGTAATGGTTCATTCTTGTTTTGTTTTTTTTTTCTTTGTGCAGCATCCATTTGTAACATCAGCCAAGCCTGTGTCCAGCCTGGTGCCACTGATCACTTCAGTGAAAGAGTGGAAGGAGGAGACAGGAATCAGACAACTGTTTTCTCCAACACCAGCATAGAGAAGGATTGTAGAATAGGACTGTAGAGTAGGATTGCAGCTAGGACAGTGGAGTAGGATAGTAGCATAGGATTGGAAATAAAGTTTGTGAAACCTCAACTCCTTTCAAAGATTCCCCTCCTTCTGAGCCTCTGACAAAGCTCAACATTTTCTTCTGAAGTGTCAGTTTTTTCTTAGAGGTGGAGAGTGACATTGATGGCTTCTTTGGTACAGTTGGAAAGTGGGGAAGGCTCTCCCGAGGGGAAGCGTGGCCGTGCTGGGCACAGCACAGACCGGTGGCATCGGCCGTCCGGAGCGTGCACAGGAGCAGAGAAAGGCAAACCACAGGCGAGGGCTGCAGGCCTGGCTGAGGATTGCCACCCTTGTGCCGGCTGCCCTCTAACTCCTGGCCAAGGTGAGCAGTGTGTGCAGCGCTCTGGGCACAGGGGAGGGAGCCGGGCTGCTCCGCAGGCTCCGGCACAGGGCAGCCTCCTTCAGGCACGGCGCTTCTGCCGGGGGAAGCGAGGCCAGCGGCAGGCAGGGACAGCTTGTCAGCTCACATCTGCAGGAGCCGGGGCCTCACACGGCTCTGGGAGGAAGCGCCTGCAGTGCTGGAGTTGTGCACCGAGCCAGAGCAAAAGAGTGAAATGCAGAGTGTTCTGCAGAAATATTCCGGGGCGCCAGGCCAGCCTGCTTTGAGCTCTCTGGCACACAGCAAGCACTGTGCAATGCAGCCCTGAGCTGCTGGGAGATAGAGAGGTGTTAGAGAGGAGCCAACTGTCAGATGAAATTTAATGGGGTGACAAAGTCATCAAAGCCAAAGAGAACTGTTTTTTAGGATGGATTCACCTGAGCTGGGTGTGTATCTCCCTCTCCCAAGAGCCAAACACACACACAACACACACACAGAAAATGCTGCTTTTTATTGCCTTTCCCAGCCCAGGGCGAACCGTGTCCCCTTTCCCTTTGGCCGGGAAATAGGAAACTTGTATTCTGTCCCCACCGCCTCCTTTTCTGTCCCCTCCCCTCTTCTCCTACTTCCCTTTTGGTTTGGTCTTCACGCTGGCCCCTCTCCCAGCTCACAGCAACACCCAACAAATCAACTAGAACAAACCCAAACCCTAAATAACAACCCCAAGAACCAACAGCTTTCGTTCTTTCTTCTCATAACCCTGCAGCTGCAGCAAAATATTACCTCCTATCTCACAGAGGGAATCGGGCAGGAGCCTGTGGCTCGTGCTTGAGCAGTGAACTGATTTGGAAGGGAGCAGAAGGGTTTCAGCAGGCAGTTTGTGTTTTTCTTATGATTTGCTGAAAGAAAGACACAATGTGGCTTCAGTCAGCAAAAACATTTTCAAGGTGAATTAAAGAAATGCTTGTGAGCAATGCCCAGAGAAGGCAGGTTTTGAGAAAATATTGAACTGTAACAAATTGTGAATTCCCTTTGCATTAACAGACTGTTGAGCCCTCTATTCCTCCAGAGCAGTGATTGATGTGTGCAAGTGACTACCTTAGCCTTGAGAATAGTCTTCCCAAGAATGTAGCTGGAATGCATTCAAGGGGAAAAGAGTGGTTGTAGGAGGCTCTTGAGCATCAGAGGAGAATTGCAGCAATGGGATGTTCCCCAAATGACCAGCCGAGACTCTCAAGAGAGCCCTACTCTCCTGTCAGTAACTTCTGAGAAGTGATTTAAATATGTCAACTAATTTGAGGGAATGTTTAGCCTGTGAGTTTCAGCAAAGTAATGAGTAGGTCTTATTTCCATGGTTACAAATGAGTAGGTGGGATTTCTGGCTGAGCACGTGTTAGGAAAGTGATTCCCCACGCACCCAGCACTGAAATAAAGTCATCTTTTGACAGGTGAAAATGAAACCTTTTCCAGCTGTTCCCCTCGGGTTTGCCTTTCTGGGGGCCAAAGCTCTGTGCTGCAGGTGGCCCGGGTGTGTGCAGAGCAAGGCAGCCTCCACAAAGCCCTTGGTTTCCCCACAAGTCGTCATGATTTGTTGCCAGGTGTGCCCAGCTGTGGCAGGAGAAAGAGCCCGCAGTGCAGTGGGCGCCGTGCCCTGCCCGGCCAGGGCTCTCTGGCACAGAGGAGCAGCAGCAGCACCTTTCAACCCACTCCTGCCCTGGCCTCACCTGGGACACAGAAGCCTCTGGAAATCAGCACCACCTGGCCCCTTCCCAGCTTGGAGCAGCTCCTGCTGGTGGGCACATCCTGCACTTCTACTGCTTCCAAACAGGAATCAAGGCACAGGGGAGACGGACATACAGAGAAGCCCTGGGCTAGTGCAATAAATGGGCAAATGCATGGGGGAATGTGTTAGGAATCATTTCAGCTGTCATGCCAATCCTGCCTTCTCTCCTTTTCTCCCTTCACATTTCCTGTTCTTTTCCCTCTCACATTTCCACCCCTTCCCCCTCTCGAGTCTCACAGTTTTCCTCTCATGTTTGCCTCCCACGTTTTACTCATTTTCCCCACCCTTTTCAGCTCCCTTTCCTCACGCTTTGCCTCTCACATTTCCCCAACTTCCTGCTTTTTCTTGCTTTTTTGTTCTCTCATGATTCTCACAGTTTTTCCCTCACTTATCCTGCCCTTTTCTCCCTTCATGCTTTTCTCCTTTCCTCAGTCATTCTTCTCCAAGTTGTCTCCTCATGTTTCTCACTTTTGCCCTCATGTTTCCCAGGCTTTCCCTCTTACATTTCTCCCACTTTTCCCCTCACGTTTATCATTCTTTCCCCCTCATGCTGCTTCTACTTTTCCTCTAGCATTTTCTGCCCTTTTTTCACTCCTGTTTTCTGCCACTTTTCCCATCCAACTTCCCACCCTTTTTTCCCCCCTAATGTTTCCTGCCTTTTTCTGCCCTCTGGTTTCTCCCTCTTTTCCCCTCAGGATTCTCACAATGTTCCCCTCACATTTGCTGCCTGTTTCTCTCTCTCTGCCAGTAATTTTCTCACTCTCTTCCCCTCACATTTCCCTCCATTTTTTCCTCTATGTTTTTCAGCCTTCCCTGATCATGTTTCTTAGAATTTTCCCATCATATGTCCTGCCTTTTCCTCCTCTCACCTTCCTCTCCTACTTTCACTCACATCTTCACCATTTTCCCCTCCGTTTTCTCACCCTTTCCCACACAGGTTTCCTACCCTTTTCTTCCCTCACACTTCCCTCCTTTTTCCACTCCCATTTCTCACACTTGTCACCTCATGTTTTCTGCCTTTTTCCCCCTCACATTTCTTAACCCACTGCTTCCTGTCAGTGACTCTTCCTCTTCAGTAGTTGATGAGCTTCTTTTCTTCTTTCCTGCAATCCCCTCCTCCAAAGAATGGGTGCCAGAGCAGCGCTCCAAGAAGCCCCTGCCCGTGTGTCTGCTGAACAGAATGGCTGTGCTCGACTTGAACAATCTCGTGAAGAACAACCTAAACTGCAGTGGACTTTCAATTCCCTCTAGTCTTCATAGTGTTCTAAAGAAATAGGTACCCTGAGGGATACACGTCGCAGGTGCGCAGCCGCTGCACCATCCGCCTCAAGCAGATCCCATCTCCGTTTTCATCACCTCACAGTGACTGTGACTCCTGCCTGGACGAAACCACTTGTGATGCTGCTTGATGCTAATTGAAGTCCATGTGGACATTCCCAGCACTTTTTCCTGCACTTTCTGCCCACTAAGCAGAAATGGAGCTTTTTAGAAGCTTCTTACAGTGACACCTGAAAGAGCAGTGCTGCCGTCAGCACGTTCCCAGCCTTTCTTCCCTGGGAATATTTCTTTCCCAGAGCCAGCCTCACACCCTGTGTGCCCCGTAGGAAAAGTGCTTTCCTTACAAAACTGAAGGGATTTTCAGGGAGTCCCACCCAGCAGAAAATTCCTGAGAGGGGCTGTGGATGGTGTCCAGCAGCTCCTCGTGGCCCAGCAACCTTCCCCAAACACCAAGCGCTTCCAGGAAACGGGAAAGAAACACACATCCCATGGGCCTGGGAAGAGGGCCTGGCTGAATCTCTGCTCCTCACACACATCTTCAGGGGAAGGAGGAAAAATAAACAGGCTCCAAACAGGATAAATGGCTCCCTGCGGGGCTTGGCTGGGGGTTTATCCTACAGCCACAGCATCCCAGTCCCAATGGATGCAGGGCCTGGCTCAATCCCAGTTTGGGGCTGGAAGAAAAGCACCAACAATCAGCTCTGCTGAGGCAGCAGCCTGTGGTGGAGCTGTGAGAAAACCTTTGTGCTGTTGCAATGTTTTCCTCATTGCTTTTGTGCGCTCTGCAAACAGATTTGGTAAGCAGGCATGGTTACCCTGGGATCCTCCTCCAGGATTTATTGGGGGTGTTTAATACCTGCCACAACCACCCTGCATTTCCCTGAGCTGGCACTAAATGCTGGCCCTGAAGTGACAATTTATGGTTGGGTCTGTTGTCTCAGAATAAACCACAAAGCCAATAGTGGTTGTAAAAGTGCCACTCCCAAAGCGTCCCACTCCCAAAGAGTCCCCTTCCCAAACTGTCCCAAAATGTCCCATTCCCAGTGTCCCATTCCCAGTGTCCCATTCCCAAAGTGTCCCATTCCTAGTGTCCCATTCCCAAAGAGTCCCATTCCCAGTGTCCCATTCTCAAAGAGTCCCATTCCCAAAGAGTCTGATTCCCACAGTGTCCCCACTCCCAAAATGTCCCAATGTGTCCCATTCCCAGTGTTCCACTCCCAGTGTCCCACTCCCAAAGTATCCCATTCCCAAAGTGTCCCACTCCCAGTGTCCCATTCCCAGTGTCCCCTTCCCAGTGTCCCACTCCCAGAGCCTGGGGAAGCTCCTGCTGGTCGTTCCCATCACCTCCCAGCTGAGGGACAAGGAAGAAAACCCAGGGATAAAATGTCTGCAACTCCTGTTCTGATAACAGCTGGGAAGGTGCTTTAGCCCCCAGGCACTGCTGCCTCCAATCCAGGTTATCTTTGGGTTGGAATCATGGAATTTGGGATGGAAGGACCTTCAAGCCCCACCCTGCCACGGGCAGGGACACCTCCCACTGTCCCAGGGGCTCCAAGCTGGCCTTGGACACTCCCAGGGATCCAGGGGCAGCCACAGCTGCTCTGGGAATTCCAGTCCAGCCCTCCCCACCCTCCCAGGGAGGAATTCCTTCCCAAGATCCCATCTAAATCTCTCCTCCTGTAGTTTAAAGCCATTCCCCCTTGTCCTGGCACTCCAGGTCCTTGTCCAAGGTGCCTCTGCAGCTCTTTCAGGCTCCCTTGTGGTCTTGGGAGGCCCCAATGAAATCTCCCCAGGTCTTTCTCTTCTCCAGGCTGGACAGCCCCAACCCCCGGTCTGAGCAGTCTCCTGCAGCCAGCTGCAGAAAAACGCAAAAATATCCCACAACTTCTCCAATTCTGCATTTTTAGTTAATGAAACAGATTGATGAGGGAAAACCCAAATTGCTTTATCAGCAAGGCTGAGCTGAACCAGCCCCTCCTAAACTCCTGCCCCTTCCTTGCTTTGGAAACCCAGCAAATGGAAAGATGGAAACAGATGGAAACACAGCAAAAACAAAAGAAGGAAGGATTAATTTGGTTTGATTTTTGGTATTGACCTTCTACCCCCTCACATTTCTTTTAGCACACATCCCATTTCTGTTGCCTTCTCCAGCTCACTGAAACCTTCTGGGACTGCAGTGATGGCCCCTCCTGAGCCAGGCTTCTCTTGCCCTGGGGCAGAATTGTTTTCTGTTCCCTTCATGATGAGCAATGAGATCACTGCTGCCAAAAAAACCTGGGTGAGTTCAGCCCAGGTGCTGTGACTCTTCCCCTGGCACTGCCAGGCATTTCCTCTCCCAGCCACATGAAATATTAACATCCCTCCCCTCCCTTTTCAGAGTCTTGTGAAGAAATGGCAATTTATCCCTAAATCCAATTTACTCTGCTGCCCCTCAAACCCTGCAACCACCACAACAATCATGGAAAGCTGATCATTAGACTTCAGAAGGCTGGGAAAAGGAATTGATTACAAAGAAATCTCTGACCTTTGGAGCTGTTCAGATCAGTGTAACTCCCCCAGCAGCACCTTCTGAATGCACCAGGAAGGTGGATCTCGGATGTCTCCTTGTGCCACTGGAATACAGGAGTTTTCCAGGTTGATAACAATTCCCTCAGGGAAGAGGCTCGTGGATCCCGAGGCTGGAGCAGAGCCAGAGGATTTGCCAGGGGAAGGAAAAGGGCTCAGTGGTGAGGGGAGCGTTTCCCATGATTGTGCTGTAAATACCCTCAGCACTCACTCCCCTCCCATTGTTCTCCTCTGGAATCAAGGGCAGGCAGGATCAGGGGAAAAAAGGAAAGCAAAATGTCAACACAGGTTGGAGCTTTCTGCAGGGAAACTCTGCAATGGCTAACACACACAGAAAGGGGAAAGTTCTCCCTTAAATACTCAAATTAAAAATCCTTCCAGAGGGAAAGGTGGGTGATATCAGGGGTTCAGGCACAACATCACTTCAATCATGGGTTACACTATATATATATAGATGTATTTATTTATAATTTATGTAGATGTGGCACTGTGGTGTTGGTAAACACATCACCAATCTAAAGAGATCTATGCTTAATAAATAATTATAGCAGCAGGCTCTTAACTGGCAGCAAATTATTTCATCTGGGATAATTTCATTCATTTCATCCATACAAATAGTTCAGCACATTCTAGAACCTGGAAGAATAAAATTCCACAATTCTGAAGGGATTTTTGTTTTGGAAAAAAACCCAAATTACCTAACCCGTCCTGGACATGCTTTTATATCCTAAGCCAAACCCAAATATTATAACCCAAATCCCTCCCTGGGAGGGTGGTGAGGGCTGGGATGGAATTCCCAGAGAAGCTGTGGCTGCCCCTGGATTCCTGGAAGTGTCCCAGGCTAGACTGGAGCAGCCTGGGACAGTGGGAGGTGTCCCCGCCCATGGCAGGGCTTGGGAATGAGAGATTTAAGGTCCCTTCCAACCCATCCAGCGTGGAATTCCATGGTTCTGTGAACATTTGAAGGTACCGAATCCTCATTTGCCTCCACCCACCATGCCACCGACGCCACATAGAGCAAATAGACTGCCCTCATCACACAGCGCACCCGTATTAAAAACACAAATCACCCATAAATTTTAAAAATAATTACAAACTGACCAGAAAAGAGAAAAAAAAAACAACTTTAGTCTCACAGACAAAGAAAAGCAAGAACAAGTGACACAAGCTAAAAAAGCTCCTCCGTACAACCAACTGCTGGCGAAAAAACCACGCTACGCCCTTTTCATTGACGATTCCTGTCGCATTGTAAAAATGAACCATAAGTAGAAAGCAGCCGTATAAAACCCCACATGACAAGTTGCAAAAGCCACTGAAAGGAAAAAAAAAAATCAAGTCAGCTTGCTAAACTCAAAGCTGTCCAATTAACCCTTGACATTGCTAAAAACAAAGAGTAGCCAAAGCTCTACCTCTACACTAATTCGTAAGTAGTAGCCAATGCTCCGTAGAGTTGGCTAAAAAAGTAGAAAAAGGCCAACTTGCAACATAAAAAAAAAAAAAAATCTAGGCTGCTGATGAATAAAAAAACATTGCCACTCGCGTAAAAAACTACCTGTAAAAATCCGCCACGTAATTCCCATATGTTCCCAAGAATCAAGCTAATAAAAACCACCAAAATAATAAGCAAGTCAATCAAGCTGCCAAAATAAAAGTATCAAAATTTAAATTAGCAAGACAGAAAAAAGTTGTTCCTAGCTCAATAAGCCCATAATGCCTCGAATCATCCAAGCAAAAATGCCACCTCTAAGTGAGCCCAAAACCAAGAAGTAAATTTAACCATAGACAGCATTTCTCAAGTTATCCATAACTATAAAACACGTGCTGCAATCAAGCAAGCCAAGCAAGTAAAGCCCTTATGGTATAGTAAGCAGTAGTCCAAATATAAATATAAAAAACCCTAACAAATTAACTACATCAGCCTTCTCCAAACCCGCCAGGGCAGGTGCTATGTACTAACCACAGGAAAAGTCATCACTAAATAGTTAAAAACCTACCCTGTGCCTCATGCTACTGTCCAAAACACCATCCTGAGCCTAAAAAAACAAGTCCTGTGAAAACACAGCACCCCTGAAAAAATCAAATCAAACAATAAAACCCATTTCAAAAATTGTCTTATAAGCACCTAAGCTAAAAAACATGGCATTAAGTAAGTATGCCATATTCCTTATCATGCACCAGCGGTCGAAAAAATTAAACAGTGCAATAACCTGCTTAAAGCTACCTTAAAAGCACTAAGTAAAAAAACTTTCAAAAACTAAAGTATTAATTTAGCAAAAGCCACATAGCTAGTAAACACTCAAAGTTCCACCAACCGAGCAAATCCTGCCCAATCTAAGCCCGTGCAAACAACAACAAAAAATAAAGTTCCAATAGTACACATGAAAAGTATACTGAGAAAACCTGTTTAAATTAATCCTGCCTCCAGCAAAAACAATCCCATCCGTGAAATTGTCTTTGCTCAGAAACCAAGTTGCACCTGGCAAATAATGCAAAAAAATAATAAAAAAACCCCAATGCATACCTCAAAAAAACCTTGTCTTAAAGTAAACTACCCATGACAATGTGACTGTATCCATATTTGCATGTATATATATATAAATATATATATATATTTTAACAGTTTAAACTCAATATAATATGTTAGTATAAAAAAAAATTCAAAGTAGATAATGTTGGGAGTTAGGTTTGTTCCTTCTTTCTCTAAAGAATTTTTTCCCCATAAGTTACCAAAGAGACCAAAGGTTAAACACTTCAAAATACTTAGCCGAAACAAAAACAGAAACAAAGTAACAAAAAACCCCCACGCAAGTAAAAAACAAAGCTTAAAGCAGCTAGAAGCTGTCCTTTTTTTTTTTTCCCCCCTCTCCGGACCTTCAAAAAAAAAAAGAAAAAAACCGGCTAAACTGTTGCTAACTGGAAAAGTTTCACTGTAGCCAAAAAAAATCCAGTCCTCAAAAATCTACTCTGGCCAGTTCAGCCGGAATCCGGAGCCTTCTCTGCCACCCGCAGGAGTTAAGCCAGCCCTGCCCCGCCTTCGGCTTCTTCAGCGCTGCTCCTCTTGCTGCAGAGTGACCCTGCAGCCCCGCGCTGCCGGGACACCCTGCCATCCCAGCTACCTGCCCGAAACTTTCCACTCTTTCAGCTTGCTGCTCTAAAAATCCTGCAAGAACACCCAAACCAAACTGCCCTAAGTTTTGTAAAACAAAGCCCTCAAAGTTCTTAATACTGTTTTTCTTTTGTTATTAACACTGTAGTTATTTGAAGGGGGTTTGTTTGTTTACTTTGTAATACATACTAATAAAAAACTGCTATTCCTATTTCCCAAATCTTTGCCTAAAAACCTCTAATTGTAAATTTATAATTTAGCAAAAAAAAAGTTTACGCTCTCCATTCCAAAAAAACCTCCAACTTTTACCTAGCAAATACCTGTCTTCCCAAACCAAAACAAGTTGCCATGCTCATCCATAAGGATAAAGTGGCTAATCCAGCCTTTGCCAACTCAGCTGAGTGGAAGGGGGAAGAGGAGGAGAGGATCAGCAGTGACCCAAAAAGAGAAATTAAAGAGGAATTGGTCATTTTGGATCGAGCAGCCTTTTGGAGATCTTAGCTGCCCAAGGGTTTGCCTGCACTGAGCTGGCTTTGAAGTGAAAGCCTGACTTTGGTTGAAGACAATTATCAGCTGAGAGAAGGGAGGCCGTGCCAGCTTCTGCGGCAGGCCCCGTGCCCTTCCCGCTGCGGCTGCGTCGGCAGCCCTGGGGGCTCCTTCTGCCGCCCTGAGCCCGCAGAGCAGGGCAGCGGTTGCCGATGGCTCGAGCCATCAAATCATTCAAGGTCCTGTTGGGCTCTCTTAGACACTTGGGCCGAGGGATTCCTTCCGACCTGGGCCACTTTGGGTGGAGCGGGGGCAGGGCCGGGGCAGGTGGCAGGGTGTGCATGGGCCCTTTGTGACACGGTGCAGCAGCGTGGTCACCGTGGCAGGGAACAGCACAGGGTGTCCCGAGGAGCCTTTGTGACACGCGGTGACATAGGTGCTGGCAACAACGCAGCCACGCCACAGTGCTCGGAGCACGCCACGGGACAGGACGCGCCAGAGAGGTGCTGTGAGGAGTTCCCACACAGCCCGCTCGTTTGTGCCCGACCCGGAGCCTTTCCGAAGCGCTGCTCCTGCAGCTGACCTCGCGGCCAGACTGCGGGACTTGGTGACTCGGAGCTTTCCCGAGGCATCTCCCAACCCTGCGGTCGGTGCCCTCGCGGCCAGACCACAGGATCTGGTGACCTGAAGCACCACAAGGAGTCTCCTGTCATTGTGGCAGGAGCCCTCAAGACCAGTGTGCAGGACTTGCTGTCCTGCAGCCTTCCTGAGGCTTCTTTGTCGCAGGTGCCTTCAAGGCACAACTGCACGACTTGTTGCCTCAGGGTTTTCCCTAGTTTCCTCAGAGGCATCTGTCTGAAGGTGCCCTCGAGGCCAGACGCTGACATGGCGGGCAGATTTCACGACCTCCTCACAGTTTGCTGGAGGAGAAGAAATACAAGCCCTGGAGATGCTCCAGCAAAACCCCCTCAAGAGCTGGAGCAGTTCCAGCCACAGCAGGATGGTGAGTGGCAGAGCCGGGCCACAAGGCCGATGGCTGCGGACAGCTTGGCCCCATCCCATCCCATCCCCGTTCCCATTCCGCCCACTGACAGAATGGAAGAGGGGCCGAGGCTGCCCCTGCAGCAGCTGTGCTCCATCCCCTGGGGCATCCCGGGGCTGTCCCTGCCTGGGGAGAGCAGGGCTGGCTTCTCTGGCCTCTCCTGCAATCCCTCAGCTCTGGCTGCGCTCGCTCTTTGCCAGATGCAACCATGGAGCAGACACAGGAGAAGAAGCCCACCCGTGGCCGCTTCCGCAGATCACTGAAGGTACGTGCAGCCATCCCCGCCTGGGCTGGGCCTGCTGTCACTGCTCGGCCGAGCTCCGCGCTTGGAGCACTCCATGGAACGTGTCTCTCTTCCCTGTCCTTTGCTCTTCTGCAGATGTTCCGGAGGCTCGTGCCCATTCGGCGTAGGACGACCAGAAGCCGTGCAACAGCTGAGCCTGACCGCAGGCTGACTGAGCTCCAGGCAGAGCCCAATGTCAGCCCGAATTTGGCTCAGCGCTTGGATGCTGCAATCAGTGACGCAGCAAATACAGACATGGCAGTGACTGAGTGCGTGGCCTTCAGAAATACCAACACAAAAGAGACCCTGAGTCTTGGAGGCCAGGAGAGTGTGGCGGGAGGGGAAGCACTTCTTGGGGAAAGCTGCTCCCTTGGACAGCGCTCCAGGTCTTCCCCATGTCTCCTCCAGGTGCCAGCCATGGTGAAGGACCTTCACCAGAGACTGGCAGCCTGTGTCACTTTGGATGCCAGGATGCGCTTGGACTTTCTGAGGCTGGCTGAAGAGCAACCTGCTGATGTTGTGCTGACCCTCCTGCGCTGTGCCCCAACGTGTGACAGGTATGGGGCCCACCTGCCTTGAGAGCTCAGGGCTCAGCAGCCTTTAGGGCCCATTGCCCTGCAGAGCCTGTCCAATGGGCTCTGCCAGACAGGCGGAGCGGTCCAGGACCCTTGGGCCCCTCTGTTCCACCAGCCTGCTGCCATGCTCCCTCCCTGCCCCTCAGGGCACCAGGGCTCTGTCACCTGGGCCTCCACAGCTGCACAGGGCATGCTACTGTGACTGAGACGGCCCTGACACAGAGCTCCAATCCCACAGAGCTGCTGCAAGCATGTGGAGAGCCATAGGCTCATCGACTGTGACAGCGGAGAAGGTGCTGCCAGCACTCATCCGCGTGATGGAGGATTGGCCTCTGCATACAACGACCACCTCCGATGGCGACGACGAGGACGTTTTTGCCCTGGCGGTGAGCTTCTGGAACCGGCCTCTGCTCGCTCCCCGGTCGCCTCTCCATCAGCTCTCCGTCCTCTCCCTGCCTCAGGCACTGGCTTAGGGCAGGCTCAGGGGGCTCCAGGCCCGTCGCTCCCCCCGCGTCTCCCCTCGGGCCCTGCCACACGGACATCTTAGCACTGAGCTCTGTCTCGGGCTGCTTCTTTTGCAGGCAACTCTGGGGCTGTGGCTGACTGTCCAGGTGCCCAAATGCCACAGGGCAGTGCTCCTTCATTCAGCCCGTCTGTTTGTTGCTCTCCTCTTCCACATTGTCATCACCACACAAGAGATGCCAGTGGAAGTTGCTAACTTCTGGAGAGCGTGCCAGGAGGAACACGGCCTTCCCAGCAACCCCAACAGGTGCCAGTCCTCCTGTCTTTTCAATGTCCTTGTGGCCGGCGCCAGCGCTCGCCGTGTGACCTGGGTTTTGCTCTGCACACAGGTTTGCAGTGCAGGCCATGAAGGCTCTGTTCAGCCAAATGTGGTGGAACACAGAGATGATGGCTATGGAGCGCAAGCGTGGCTGGGACACGCTGCTCTGTGCTGACACCCAGCACTATGCCGTGGGTCTGCTGGCCAGGTGAGAACCCCTTCTCTCCCATATTTGTCCCCTGTGCCCCACACAGTCCCTGTGCTCATGGCCTCGAGGGCCTCGTCACCGAGGGCCGGCCAAGCCGACTGGAAAAGGCTGGCAGAGGAGGGTGCCCAGAAGGGGCCGCCTCCCAAAGCGCCCACATCCCCCTCCAGAGATACTGGGGAAAGACCGGACCTGTGAGTTAGACCTCCTGGGAGAAGACTGTCCCCCCACCTCAGGCTCTTGCTGCCTTTTTCCCCCTGACAGGGAGATGCGCCGTCACTTGGGCCACACCTGTTCCCGCATTGGCTTCTACCTACTCCAGCCACTAAGCAGGGAGGAGCCACGCTGGGATCTGCCCTCCCTGGCATTCCTGGTGGAGGTGAGCCAGCGCTGCCTCGCTCAGCTGCCTCTCAGCCCTCTGCCCTCTCGTAGCTGCAGCTGCCTGGGCCGGTGCCCGAGCCCTGTGCTGCTGCTGCTGCTGCTGCCTGGGCCCGGCCCTGTGCGCTTCTGGGCTCCTGCTGTTCGGGTCACCTGTCACTGCCCTGTGCCTTTCAGGTCATCAAGTTCCTGGACCTGAGGGAATGCGCAGGCCGTGTCCTGGAGGAGATGTCAAGGCACCTGCGGGGCACGTGCAGGCAGAGACGTCACCTGGCGCTCAAAGGCCTTGTGCTGCTCAGCGAGGAGCCCTCGATGGTGAGAAGGGGGCAGCGGCTGAAGCTGCGCTGGGGAAAGCAGCCCCTTGGGCTGGCTGGGCTTCAGGAGCTGAGGCAGCTGCTCCCAGCTCTCCTGCCTCCTGCTCCAGCTGCTCGAGTGCTTCGGGACAGGCCTTTGGCCTCTGGGCCCAGCAGCGGCAGGGTGGGCTAGCAGAGCCAGGGCGGTGTTGGCGCTGCAGCTCTTGGTGGCTTCCCAGCACAGCCTTGTGTTCCATACAGGCCGGAGGTGTACGCAGCCTGCTTCCAAGCCTCCTGGAGCGGCTTGGTGATGCCGACGGAGAGGTGGTCGCCATGTCCCTCGCTGTGCTCACCAATGTGTGCCAGCGGAAAGACTCCGTGATCGGCAGGACCACTGCCCTGAAGCTAGCCGACCTCCTCCTGTCGCTCTTTGGAAACGTAAGGCTCTGCGTGCCACGGGCATTAGCTGCTGCCCAGAAACTTTGTGCCCTGGGGATTTTTAGGCTTTTGCCCGGCTGGGCTGGAGAAATTGGTGCTGAGGCCTCCTCCGCTTCCTTTCCTTCAGGACAACAGCCAGGTGCAGCTGCTCTCCATTCAGCTTTTCCAAAAGGTGATGGGCTTGGTAGCGGATGAGGGCAAAGAGCCACTGAACACAGTTGTGAGCCAGAGCCTGCTCCCACTCTACTTGCACTGCCACGAGGTGAACGAGCGCGTGGCCAAGGTGAGGCGTTGTGTGATGCCGGTGCATCCCTGACAGGGGGCTCGGCTGCCTCCTGCCCGGGCACCTCTCCCGGCTCGCAGCCTCCTGCTGGCCCTGGCGCAGGGACGCAGGGCCCGTGCCCTGGGCTGGGCTGCGCTGCCAGCTCCTGTCTCTGCTGCTCTCCAGGCCTCTCGGGAAACGCTGCATTGTGCGGCCGGCTTCCTGAAGAGGAGCGACCTCGAGCACGTGCTGAAGACGGAGAAGCTGTTCAAGTTCGCCGAGTGCGTGGTAAGGACGGCCTCTGGAGAAGCCCCCTGACGGCGGGGCTCGGTGTGCGGGGCTGGCAGCCGTGGTCCCTGCCCAGCGCCGCACGCAGGGGCTCCGGCCTGCGCCCCACACGCCGCTCCCTTCCATGGGGCCGCGCGGGCTCTTCTCCAGGCTCCTGTGCCCCGAGTCGGGCGCCGACGGAGCGCCGGCCCAGCGGGGCCGCGGGGCGGGGCGGCACCGCGGCTCCCCGGGCAGCACCCGGCCCTCCGCCCCCTCCGGAGCCCGGCGCCCGCTGGCCGGGCCTCGGGGCTGTGCGGGCAGCGCAGGCCGGGGCTGGGCACCGGGAGCGCCCGGCCGAGGGGCTGAGCCCGCGCCAACCCTTCCCTCCCTCCTGCCGTTCTCTCCAGCTGGCAGACGACAGGAGCCGAGCGGCCGAACACCTGCGCCTGGCCCTGCCCTACCTGGAGCACCCACAGGAGCCCCTGCGAGAGGCGGCCATCAAGCTCATCGGTGAGCCACGAGCCCGGGCTCCCTCCCAGCCCCAGCCCCCGTCCCGGCAGCGGCATCCGCGCCCGGCGCCGTGGAGCCGCGCCTGCCCTCGGGGCTGCTGCCGCCCTCTGCGGCCGTGCCCTTGGGCGGCAGGATGCGGCAAGGGCCCGGGCCGAGCCCTGCCGGGGCAGGAGGCCGTGTGGCCACAGGGCTGGCAGCGCCGCTGGCAGGGCGCCGTGCCGCTGGGGCCCTGACAGGCTCTGTGTTCCCAGGGATCGCCGGGGTGCGCCTGAGGAGGCAGAAGGAAGAGCTCCAGGCCCTCAGCGAGGGTGAGTGAGGGCAGCGGGTTCTCAGCGGGGCTGCCGGGGGGAGCCGCAATGCTCGCGCAGGGGGCTGCAATCCCTGTCCTGCCTGCGGAGGGCCTGGCTCCCTGTGCGGACAAGGGCTGGCGTGCGCAGAACACGGAGAGATTTCGGGGACGCGGGCGGGGCGATTCGTGTTTAGCACCTTGCGGCGAATCCCGTTGGCCCCTCTCTCCTCTCTTGTGGTGGCCACGGCAGGAGCTGGCTCGGATGGCCCTTGGCAGGAGGGTCTCCTTGGACTCCCGCACATCCGGGCTCTGACCGGGGCTCTGTGCCTGTCTCTTCCAGCTCTTCAGGCCCTGAGAGACGACGACAGCCCCTCCCGGATAAGCCTCTTTGTCCAGCTGATGTTCGAGGAGCGAGTTGCAGAACTGCAGTCATCTGCTAGCTCAGAAGAACCGGTGGCCTTAGAAGACCTTCAGGGGCCACAGAAGATGAGACCGCCTGGAGACGGAGGAGCCGGAGCTCCAGGCACAGCTGATGATTGACGCAGCTGATGCCTGTGGGAAGCTCCCGTGCTTGTTTGTTATCCATAAATGGAAAGCATTTAGCTTGTTTTAACAACTTCCTAAAAAAAAACAAGATTCAATTGCAACATTTATTATCTAAAAGTGTTCTGGTCAAAATAAAAATGAAACTCAAAATTATGAACCCTTTTTATGAAAATAACTGATACTTATTAAGCAATAAACTCTTGCTCTCTCCTGTTTTTATTTCCTCAAAAAAGCAACATAAACTAAAACAATGTAATCTCATGTGTTCAGGCTCCATATTTGTTGTTTTGAGAAAAGGCTTTATAACACCTTCATTGAAGGCTCTTTAAGAAACTAAATCTTTCTAGTTTAGTAGAGCAACAAGGTGTATATGAGGGCATCAAATGAAAAGGAAAATGAGTTGTCACAATAAAGTACTACTGAAAGCTTCAGCACAAACTGCATGACAAGCTACAAGAAAAAGAATTATTTTGTTCCTTTTGCTTTAACCAAAGTCCTAACACTTAAGACCTGCAAACCACTGCCATTTTAGAGCCAATCTGTATTTTAAGTGGATGTAACTAGCCCTCGCAAACGTAGCAAAAAGTGAAATGTTCTCAAATTGGTCTTAGCATGTGCACTAATCCATCCACACCACATCAGATGTATCTTGTAGTTGATAATATTTTACATGCTTACAATAATTACTGTAATTCAGAACCTTGACACCCATTTTCCTAAGATAAATCAACATAAGCAAAATTATTCAACCTCCCTTTTCTTCTAAGGGTAAATGCAAAGCAGTTTGAAGCCCACTGTACGTTTAAATTTTAATCCAAGGGCTGATGGTCTGCAATATGATTACAGTCTTTCCAATGTCAAAAGTTAACAGAGGAGTGGAGTCTATTTCAAATGACTGGCTCTAAACATCTCATAATTACATTAGATAAATTACACTTTACACATAATTGCAACAAGTTTTTGCCGTATTAGGCACCGGTCTGAAATACTTGGCAGTTTCACAGTGAAACACTATTCCTCTTGATGCATTTGGATGAGGTCCTTACCCTTCTACCATCACAGTCAGGGATCTGCCACTGGCATAAAATTCCAGATGGATAATGCCAGCAATCCTAACTACTTCACAAAACAACAGGTAAGGAGGGAAATTGATTAATATGCTGTTCTTATCCCCTTTCAACTGACAGAAGTTTTGCATGCTTAAAAAAAACAATCCGGTTTTTCCATGACATCATTCGGCTTGAATACTAATGCTTTTCCTTAATGCAACTACATGTACATGGATGTACAACTTCTCTTTTCACAGAAGCAACGCCCAACTTTACATGTTTTTCTTTACTCTGTTTCCCCTGATTATAATTCTAAGATCCTTTCTGATTTTTACGCCATTTCCCTGTCTTAATTCTTCAGTGTTGTTAAATGAAGTGCCCCTCTCCATTCTGTGAAGATAGAGTGATTTACAGCAGCTGAAAATCAGGGGATTGTCCAGTAATTACAGCTTTTCTCAGTAAAGTAGAAGTATTGGATTCATTAACAGTGTTTGGATTCATTAACAATTAAAGTTTATTTCAATGAACAATAAGTACAAAGCTGGGTCAAGCTCCCTTGTTAGGCTTTGACACTTCCTTCAGGAAGACTACAATTCAACCCAGGGTTTCATTTTCTGTTTGGCTGCTTGTAAAATAGAAGGCATCTTGAAAACGATACTTCCATTTAGGGCTCTACTGTGGACCTTACAGGCACTGTAAATGTGGAGTGGCTTTGTCTTAAACAGCCTAATCCTGCCCATTCCACAGAACAGACATTTGGAGTACAGCGACGATGGGAGCATGAAAACGCAGCATTAACAACTTCTTCATTGCAAAGAGTAAGCGCAATCCAAGTCTTGCTGTTTCCTTGGTAAGACCATAAGAAATGAGGCAGGGAAAGTGAATGTTTTGGGCTTGCAAGCCATTTTCCTTGAGCTGGGACATCTGCTGATTGCAAGGGGTTTCAGTTTGGAACTGAAGGCATGCTTTTTACACCGCTGCCATTAGACAGATTCTATCTGACACCCTACTTCAAAATTAAAACAGCAGGCAAGCGGGTAAATAGGAGCAAAAATGGAAATTTTCAGTACTTGCTCACCCCTTATTTTCAGATATTCTCCAAAATAGGGAGCAGCACCAGTGAAAAGCACGTTTGCATCAACAGGGCCTGGATGGACTATCCCAGTTGACACAACCACTAACCCACAGATGACGTGAGAGGTTTCACAGCACAGTGTTTAAAATTCAAGCAGCAGAAGCCCTTCCACCAGAATTTCACCCTGCTTTGGGAACAGATCGTCTGTCTGTATCATTAATTTCTTTGTTTTCCAACTGAGTTGCCGTGCAGCAAGTATTGCAGCATCACTAAAGAAACAGAGCTGGAGCACAGAGCAGCTCAGCTGAGTGAACTTGCAGCTCAAACCATCAGAAACACCAAGAAAAAAAAAGGCTGGGCCAGCTTTCTCAGCAGCCTGCTTGTGGCACTCAGACCTGAAATTACTCACTGCAAGTGTTCTCTCTAGGGTCTGACAGGACTTACATATATTGGAATATATATAACAAAATGATAATGCAGCTTCAAAGAGTGACTCACAGAAAACCGGTGCTGGAGCACTCAGAATTCATAAGGGACTTTAACCACAGTCACAACCCTCAGTTATTTGGTTGGCCTCCTTTATTCCTTTATTCTTGGGCTTTTCTTCCAGCTTTCTATCAACTGTGATATAAAACCATACTAATTAATCCAAATAAGCACATGTGCTATGTATTTCTTTCAAGATGAGATAACTACATACTCATCATTCCTGAAAACAAGCCCACAGTAACCAAAACCGGTCAAAGCAACACTGTTGTTATAAATTATAGCCCACAGCCATGGGTGTTCCTTGATGGAAGAAGAAGAAATATCAACCCAACCTCCTGGTCTGCTATGAGAACACTTGTTATAAATCATGTTTTTCCAGTGTTCTATTTCAACTGCATAGATCAGTATCCAATAGAGAGCTCCTTAAGTCACAGACAAACCCACAAAAACTGCTTAAGACCAACATTCCACAAAAACATGACAAAAAAATTCAAAGCAACCTTATAGTAGAGAAAATGCGGATTTAATAGGAGCTTAACATTAAGAATCCCATCCTCAAAATAATGCAAATTGATTTAAAGTGGATTTAGGTTTTTAAATGTTAAGAGCATAAAATTGAAGAATTAATTGAATTTACTGTTGGTTCAACATTGCTAATGTAAATGATAGATAACTGTATCGGTCATTCTTGACTAAATTAAGCGCTATCTACCATTATTACATGACCAAAGGCTTTAAAAAATTCTGTTGTTAAATGCAATCAACTTTAAATTAAACTATGTGCATTCAGTCAGTGTCTTAAGCAATGATGAGGCAGAGATGCCTTAAGGTGGTAGTAGGGATTTAGACCTCCACAACTTCTGATGTAAAATTTAAATAAGTTAGAATTTGAAAAAGCAAATTAACCTGTACTGCATTTTGCCCACAAAGCTCTTCCTTCCATTTTGATTTACCACTGGTCTCCACTCATTAGATCAAAGCTCACAAAGTATTTTTGAGACCAACCAGCACTTTCAGCCCAATTTAAAAGTCACTGAAGGCAATGAAAATTACTTCTGTCAGCTTCAGTAAGGCCTTCCACAATCTCAGTACTCAGTAGCTACAAGGAGTAGGACGGAGAGGGTCTGACCAACTTTGCTGAGGATATCACTTGGCAATCAAACATCATTGGAAAAAATCAGAGATTACTATTTATATTGCTTCAGCACAGCCACTGCTGTTCTGAGATTACCTGCTGCACCATGGAAAAAGCAAAAAAAACGGATGTGAAAATACATATACCGACACCTGACTTATACACATCAGTATTCATCAATTAAAAGAGCCTGTGATGACTTCTCCAAACTGTCACTGGGGAATGACAAGCAACAGTCATTTCAGCCAAACTGGTACTCACATATCCTCTTGGCTGTGGGAATTCTGGGTCACACCCACTTCTTTTACCATTTTTTCCTGCAATGTAACTGAAAGTGACATTGACATTTGTCCCTTGGAAAAGTTACTGTTATCCTCCTTGTTGTCAGGATTATTCTACTGCCTGATGTTTTGTTTATTTTCTAAGCAATTGCCAAGAATACTGTCTGTGCCTGTCATCTGTCTACACGTTGACTGGTATCCACGCATCACACTGGAAGATCAGAATCCTTAAAAGAAACTTTCCTTCTCAACTCTTGAAAAGACATTTCCAACACCGCTGGTAGAATCTGAAGATGCCAGCTATTAGGAGACAGAATTGACCACAATTGAGTCAAAGTGCACCATCACACCTCCTACTAAGAAGGTTTTAAGAACTGGAAAGTCCGTTCTTGTGGGAAATTTGCAGCGGGAGAAATGTGGCACTCAATATGAGTGATCGGCAAATCTCGTTTATTGATAATTCACACAATGCTTTTAATAATACACTAATAAGCTCATGCATATTGCAAAAGTTAAGCTCAGGATTGGTGCTCAGACTAAAAGACAGCTACGCCTCTTTCTACATTTCTTTGTGGTTACATAGTTTGAGTAAGTTTTTGTTTTACCGTGCTTCTCCCTCATATCTTTCAGCTACAAGGTCTTGTTATCGTATCCCAGCTGTGCTCAAGGACATGCGAAGCTTGCTGCCTTGCTGGTTCTCATGAGAGTGCCTGTGTGCTCAGCAAAGCTCTCTCATGTCTACGTGACCTTTTGCAGCTAGCCAGTTATCAATCACACTCTCCACATGTTCTATTCCTACTGTACAAGTCCTTGACCACGTAATCCCCATCTCCTGCGCTGGCCACTGACAGCTTTTCTACACAAAGTACATTAAGCAATCATCAACTCATTCAAGTTTGACTGCTGAAAAGTGCCATTAAGTATTAGCAAACATTAGACACAATTAGTTTTGTCTGAGGGCAGGTAATGTTCCTAATCACATTTCCCTCACTCCCACATTTTAGGGATGAAAGTAGATCTTCTGACAGACCTGAGCTTGCTTCCATCATAAATCAAACGGGGTAAATTCCTGCAGCAATGGGTTCAGAGATCTCTTCCCTGCTTTGGAGGAAGGAGGAGGCTGGACAAGCATGGATGGGGTTGCTGAGGATGCAAAGAGACTCTCCACAAACACTGGATGGACATGTCAGACCCCTGAATAGCTCCGCTCCTGTGAAATTCCCAAGCTCAAGGCATGATTCACTAATAAATTGTATGGATTATGCAGCATTTGCTTGAGGACAGATGTATCACTGCCTTCTGCAGGACAAACTGTCAGACCCTCTCTGTGCTCATCAGTTTACAATTTTCACACCTTCCAGTGGCTGATCTGGAAAACACATCAGCCATTACCACGATGGATATAAACAACTAATATCCAAAATTCTTGTGAGGCAGCCCCTTCAGTACAGCTTGATAGCACAGGACATAGGTAGCCTAGGATAAATGCCAAACAGAGCAGAGAATTTCACCCCTGAACTGACATTTAAGAGTACATTTCAATGGCTTATGCAGTGCAGACTTTCTGATGTTCTTTCTCCATCATTTTGTTAAGATTACACGTCCAAACTTTCAAAGCACAGCATCCAAAATACAGAAATGCTCTCCCTAGACCGAATTTCTCCCCAGAGTTAATGTTAGGATCAGATCAGCTGCAAAGCTACTGGTATTCAGATGTAAAACTTTTCAATTGAAGCAGACTATTGTCTTGGACAAAATCAATTAAGTGCAGTAAATTTCATACATAGACCCCAAGGCTGGCAAGTGTCCCCTAATGTCACACTGAAGAAACCTGAGCCAAACAAATACCACCCTCCTCAGTCCTTTTCACGTACTCTTTTTGCTCATCAGTTGCACGAGAAAAGAAAATGCCCGTTTTTCCTGCTTGCTGGAGAATAGAGATACACATACCTTCAGTTAGACGTGGTTTTGGTAACACAAGTGATCTATAAAGTGTTCCTTTCGGGGTACAACAAAGAAAATAACACCTTCCAACAGTTTCCAACATAACCTTAACCAGCTGAGGAGACAATTCAGAGAGAAGAGCATTTAAATTACTGTACACGCTCAAATAGAACATTTTTGTTCCTCAGCACATTGCTAAGGTACAGACTGCTGCACCTTGTGACAACACCATGGAGATGGGCCGCTAAAAAACTATCCTTTATTTTTTACCTTCTATTAGTAAGGGTGTACGACTTTTCATATGCTCCCAGATAGATGCAAGATAACAGAAACCCACTCCATAAAATATTTCAAAACACACTCAAGAAATTTACATTCCAGAAGCTTGGATTCTTGATGCCTATTCCTGCTACCTCATGTAAAGACCTTTTAAGGAAAGCACACAGTAAGCAGTATTTCTGATTCTGTTTTGAAGAACTCCACCATTAAAAGGAATTATTTATCTGCTTTTTTCTACAACTTCCTAAGAAAGTATCATTTATATTACACACTTATATTATTTAGACTAAAAAGGACTGATTTCAGCATCATGACTGTGTAGTGATCTCAGTTTCATCTTTCTATTCAATCCCTTTAAACTCACATTAAAAGAATATTTAAATGCATAGACAGAATATTTCAAATGCAAAAAAAAAACTATGGCAAACACATGGATACAAATGGACAACTAAAACTTAGCCTGCCAGGCCTACATGCAATATTTTTCTCTCTCTCTTAGGTTAACTGTGCAATTAAACAAACACAAAAAATGGCACAAAAATTATGGATATTGAATGTGAATGCTCTTGTAAATTAGGTGACACAGCAAACAAATCAAAACGAAAATACACTAAGAAAAAGAAAAATTGGAAATATTAACATAAAGCAGGCTTCACAAATGTATTCAGGAAATCCTAACAGTTGCTTAGGGAAAATGGGAAATTAGCAGCTGCATTTTTAAGGAACTACGTAGTATTTCAATAATGTATATATGTGTGTGTGTGTGTATATATATATATATCTCAAAGATACAGAAACAAGAATGGGGGGAACAAATTTTGAAAACACCTTAATGTACCTTGATAATGTTGAAAGGCAGAAGTCATTTAAACAACAGGAAACCCACAAACCCAATAGCCAACATGAAAGAAACAATACTAACACTTAAGATATTGATAACAAATATTAGTTTTCATTAGGAATGCAAGTGTACCATCAGGCCCATAGTTCCATTTAACCCCATCAGAAGGGGTTAATTAACATTAACTTTTGGTAAATTTCTGCATAAGAGTTGAGCTAGTAAATACTGAACCTCTCTGAGCAGAGGTGAGCAGGCAGGAGCAGTACAGCATTACTCAGATCACGAAGGCCATCGTGACCCCAAAGAGCTGTGACAAACCTGCAGCAAGCAGAGGGTATGGCTCTCAGATATGGACACCAGGAGGATTAATGGTCAATTTAGTCTAAGACACAGGGTTCAGAGGGCTTTGCTCCCCAGACTGTCCTTTAAGCCCTACAGAATCTCCAGATTTATGGATTTATGCAGGGAGTCACAGAAAATACAACTCCCTTCTTTTAGAAGGTATATGGAAATGCAAAATACAACTCCCTTCTTGAAAAAGGTGTATGTAAATATATGGAAAACCTACACATGGACCCACCAACACAATCCAGTCAATTCAATGTTGGCCTGAATGTACCACCAACATGTAATTTTGGAATACATTCAAGTTACACTAGAAATGAGCATTAAAAACCACAGAAAATCCTGCCATATTTCTGGCATTCCTTGAACGTTAGGAGACTACATTATTTTCCAACTTATTATCAACTGTATGAAAATAGAGAGTGACATTCCTTCTAGCTAGAAGAAAACATGTTTATATTTAGTTTACTCAGAACTGCAACATTGAAAGAACATTTATTCTCCCAAATGTGAAATAGCCTCCTACCTTGAATGATCTGTTCAGCGTGTTGCTTTTCAAATCAGCGAAATGATCTTTTTTTTTTTGACAGATCACTAAATAAGCTGGAGAAGGCAGTGCATCAGCAGCACAGGACAGTTATTGCCTCCGACACCTGGCTGCAGCAGAGGAATTCCTTTGCAATGGAATGGAGAGTAACTAACCCATGCCTCTGCTGACTCCAGCTGTCAGTCAGCACTGCCAGCTGGATGCATCACACACCTCAGAGATGGAACCAGAGCCCCACACTGGACAGACAGCAACATTACGGGACTGGATTTGGGCAGCCAGAGGAACACGAGTGGTGTTAGTGAGTTTTAGACACTCGAAAATACCGTGGGCCGAACACAGAGTTTGCCTTCCCTTGTTTTTGTTGCAAAGTAATGCTGGAGACATAAGCGTAGTGCTTGGGTCGGGCACGAATCCTACAACCAGGGAATGCGTCCTGACAGTGTCTGACCCTCAGCAGGGACAATGCACAGCAGCGACCGAGGGAATTCCTCCGCCACGGCGCAGGAGTCAGGCCTCTGGATCTGGGCTCAGCACGGCCAAGTTGCCGTGTTTGGAGCGGCTCGGGGGCTGCCCCCGGGGAGCGCGGGGCTCGAGCGTGGAACGGACACGCGGACAAACGGCCCCAGGGCTCCAGTTGCAGCGGCGGCAGCGGCAGCAGCGAGTCTACGGAGTCTACGGCGCCTACGACCCCTCCCCGTCCCTCTCTTGTTCCTCCTCTCCCTCTCCCGCTGTGCCGCACTCTGTCTCGGTGTCCCGCAGCCTCTCCCGGTGTCCCTTTCCCGACCCCCCCGGCCCCTCTCGGCGTCCCCGTCCCGGCCTGTCCCTCTCCCCCCGCAGGGCTGGGCCATACCCCGGGCCCGCCCCCGGCCCCGGGCGTCCCGCCGCGGTCTCGGCTCCGCCCGGCTCTGGCGGTGCTGGCTGTGGCGGTGCTGGGCGGGCATCAGTGCCTGGGGCCAGGGCGGCATCGCTGCGCTTTGGCTGCGCCTGTCCCGGCCCCGGCCCCGGCCCCGCCCCCGGCCCCGCCCCGGCTCCTCCCGGGCCCCGCGGAGGACACACGCGACGCGGCGCGGCCGCTTCCGCCGCCTCCGCCGCGGCTTGCCCGGCCCGAGCTCCGCCGCTCGGCAGCGCAGCCGCCGGCCTCGAGCCGCCGGGGCCCGGGGCGGGTGGGGATGGCCGGCCCGGGGCGCTCGGGGGGCGGTCGGGGGCCGTGTCTGGCCCCGGGCCGAGCGCTGAGGGCCGCGTGTCGCCCGCAGGGGAGCCGCGGGAGGCCCTGCAGGACCGGTCCCGGCTGGGTTCGCTGCCGGGGCGCGGAGGCTTCGGCAGCGTCTGCTCGGGGACGCGGCTCTCGGACGGCGCCCCGGTGAGCGGCGGGGCTGGCGGCGGGCGGAGGAGGAGGAGGAGGGCGGAGGAGGAGGAGGAGAAGATCGGGGCGCGGCGGGGCAGGCGGCGAGCTGAGCCCGCTGCTGGCCTTTGCTCGCAGGTGGCCATCAAATGCGTGCCCCGGGCCCGCATCCGGCACTGGGGCGAGCTGGTGAGTGAGCGGGGCCAGCGGGAGAAGCTGGGGCCCGGCATTGTGCAGGTTGCATTGTGATTTTTGTGTAGCATGAGGTGATGTTGAAAAGAGCAGTTGGAATAGAGTTTGCAAAGGCAAAAGTGTGATCTTAGAACTGTCAAACGGTATAGAATTCCTTCAATATCTTTATCCCCCATCAAGTTCAGGTGTGGTATTCAGTGAAGTTAGTGGAAATTGGAGGGATTTACTACTGTACAATCTCGTGCCTATTGCAATTAGAAGAATAATGAGATTTTAGTAAATCAAAAGGTAGTTTTCATTCAGTTTGGACTTGGATACGTAAATTACTCCTGTTGGAAAAAAATGGATTAGAGATTGTAAATGTTTAGAAGCTGAAGCATAATCCCTGCTTTGGCTATAAATAAGGAATATCATACACAGAATGAATTATTCTGAACCCCTGTCGGAGGCCTTCAGAGTCAACCTTAGAGGTCTCATGGTATCAAAACTGGGAGGAACTATCCTGTATCTTTTCTCTTAATTCTTGCTCTTTAGAACTTTAATTATTCTGGATTACTCAAATAATCCACAGGAATAATAGAATAGGCATGATGATAGAATGATATGGCAGTATATAGTTTTTTGGTAATTATGTAATTATGCTCCATGACTTGAGAAAGGAAAATATTTAAATGATCAGTCATATTCTTGAGCTAAATCTTGATATCAATACAGAAGGTTACACATGATTTCAAATCTATAACCTTTGACTGTATGTTTAAAAGACGTTAATTATAAGTACATAAAAATATTCCAATGACAATAAGCATGGTAATTGTAGTTTATGAATTCAGTCTTTTGGAGTGGATAAATTAAGCAAGCAGAGAAAGGCTGATGAGGAAGCATTCAGAGAATGCAGAAATTGTGCCTAATATGAAGTAAACAATGATAGGCCCTATCCTTTCTCGACTTTATAATGGTCAATAAGGCAAAAAGTTAAACCCAAGCATGATAATATAGCACAAAATTGATCTAATTAAATATTCTGAAGAGAAATTAGAAGGTGGGTTCAGTGGCACTCAAACTGGCAGCAAGCAAACTAATAACAAGGCCAAAACCTCTGGGGAGAGTAGTGAAAGGCCCCAAGGTTTTTTGTGGAGAGTTGCAATGAAAAGTGTGTTTACAAACTTCAGTCTCATGTTGGCAGCTGCTCTAATTCTCTAGACTCCATCCATTTCCCCAGTGCAGTGTTTTGGTGGACGCATGGTTATCTTCTAAATAATCTTGGACTTCCTCCTAATTGTTCTGACTTTTTTTCTGTGTGAGAGAGACAATTTTAGGCCAGGCATTGTTTGCCATGCTCTGGTTTTCATGGCTCTACTCTAGTACCTTTATGTGGTGTCCACTCTAGCCAGAAGATCAGGCAAATGTCTTCTTTTTGGCAGTATTTCCTGGAGTGAATGTCTGTCATACATTGGTCGGGCAGAGCTGGAATTTATAAGACAGGATAGCCCACTTGGTTTGCCTAGTAGCTTGGAAGATAATAAAGGTGATGAACAGATCTCCAGTAACTCTAAATGGAGTTACCTAGATATACTAACTCTAAACTGAGTTACCTGGATATCCTGAGACGAGAACAAGTCCGAGGGCTTCAAGAAGAGACTGTAGGAAAAGCTCTTGAATGTTGACCTCTTAGATGTTGATGTGAAATGAGGAGACAGGGGAAGGAGGCAGCTCTTAGGAACAGAATTATTCCTTTTATCCTCTATATGCCTGTTGAAGTACTGCCTTCCCTTAGGGGGATAACTCAAGCAAACACCTGTTGGATGCCATTGTGTTTTCATGGATGATTTAGGGATGGCTGCCCATTTCTAGTGATCCTGTTCAGAAGTGATTTAAGATGTGCGGTAGTTTAGACAGAAAGTCAAGCTAGAGCTGCTGTGACAGTGCTTCCAGCATGTGTCAGCATCCTGAGTGTTGTGAGCTAAACCTGAAATTTGATTTTAACTGCCTGATATCTGCCAAGGGGCAGGATATCATTGCTAGAGAGAAATCCTCTCATCTTCCGCGACTCCATCCCCAGTCAGATGGAAGAACAGGTTGGTATCCAGAGGTGAATGGCACTGGACCTTTGCGAGGCACAGAAATCATCCATATCCCCATGCTTTTAAGGAAAAGGATTCTGAGCAGAGGGCCCTTTGACTCTGCAGCAGAAACTGTTTGGAAAAACTTGCTTTAATAATAAGATTCTGACTGAAGGCTTTTGCAGAGGATGGTTTGCTTATGGAAATGGTCAAGCGGTCGTTCTGGTATTTGGACACCAGGTTACAAAAAGAGGAAAACTACTGTATCGGTGTACATGAAGTGAATTGAAAAGTAGATTAAAGGAAAAGTTCAGAAGCCAAAGCTGGAGAGAGGTTCAGAGTAACCCAAAATTGCCATCCAAGATTTTGGGGATGAGGGTTGTAATCTTTCTGAAATATTACTGCGCATGTACTCCCTAACTAATACATTGGGTGTGTTAGACCAAACCAGACAATTAATTTTTAACACAGAAGGACTTTGAGGACAACTCTGACACCCAGAGGAAAGAACAGCTTTATGGAAAGTTTCCATCTTTGAATCACTGCTAAAGTAGAAGTGGTGTTTTGTTAGTGGAAAATGTCAGTGAAATTTGCAATAATTGTGTCTTCCTGAGAGGTGTCACTACAGTAAATCCCCTTTGTGGAATGGTTAAGTCACAATTGAAATTTGGTGGTGTGCAGTAGTCCATTGTTCTGGTACTTAAACTCTTTGGGGAACAGTCCCCATAAGGGGTAATGATTTGCTGGTGGCCAAGAAGTGTATTTTCTGTATGATCCAGGTGGAGAAGTAAAGGAAGAAATGCTGTGAAATGGACACATTTTTTGTACACCTGAAAAGAGACTTGGATGTGATATGCAGGCAGATATCGGCTTTAAATTAGATGTAGTCAATGTTAATGGTATTAACATACAGATCTTTATCAGCAGAGGTGTATTCAGGCTTCTTCTATTTTCCTGTCCATTTGCTTCAGTGTAGCAGTGTGAGATGAAAGCCCAAGGCTTTGCAGACTGGCTCCTCCTTTGTGCCCCAGGTGTGTGATCATTGTTTGAGGCAGGGAACAGGTAGACCTGAGAAACAGTGAGAATGCCAGCACAGGGGCTCCTGCTGCATGTGCTGATACATCCCTTGTATGGGATGGAGACTGCCCACTTGGTTTGAGGATTTGCTTCCAGGCACCTAATTTCTCTGAGATGGTGTCATTTTCTCTGTAAATGTGCCTCTATGGCTATAGCTGCAAAGAGTTTAGTCTGAACAGTATTCATCGGTTTGATTGTTTCCTGCTCCCTCTGACTTTGTGGTGCACAAGTCGACCTAAATGTCTCAATAATGAATTATTGCTGGGTAATTAATCAGCTTCCCCTGCTTTAGAGAGTTGCCTCCTAGAACTTACCATAATTCACCTCCATCAGCCAATACATACAGACATTAATTGCCTCATAATATTGTCAGGAAGATGTCAGGTAGTACTGACAGGGTGTGAGTGCATCTCTTTGATCTAAGCAAATTTTGTTAGTGTTTTGCCCCTAATCTCATTCTACACATTTATCTTGCCAGTACCATGAGCTGGACTGAGGACACATCATCAGGGTGCAGTCAGGAGCAATTTGTCCATATGAACAGTGATTTCAGATTTGCAATGGGAAGTGAGTAATTCCCCAGCAGGTAAGTCACAAAACCAGTTACTGACAGCTGGGACAGTGGAAATTCTCCTTGTAGTGGCCTTGTTTTAAACACCAAGATGAAAATATGATGCATGCTTCGAAGGTGCAAACAATGTCTACTCTCATTTCACTCAGTGAAATTTGCTCAGCTTCATCTTGGAGCACTGGAGATATTTTAGTATTTCAAAGTGTATCAAACTATTTGCCCAGTATTTGGAAAAGCTACTCAGATTTAGTGGAAATGTTTCTATTTCAGACCCAAACCACTTTGATATTTGTTAATTTTATTAGTGTATTGAAGTTGATTGACACTGGGAAAAGTGATCCTGTTTCTTCAATTGATAACACCACAGGAATTGCCTTTTTCTTAATCTTTATTTGGATGCCTCCCTGTCCCCATGGAACAATGGGTTTGAAGATGCAGTGAGGTAAACCACTGGAAGGAAAAGGCCAGGCTAAATATTCCTTGCAATAAATAGGCCTCTTTCCCTTGACTTCAAAGGAAAAAAAAAAAAGCCTAATTAAATACAATTGAGGGGAAGAGGAAAAAAATGAGATCCTTTGATTTGAACACACTTTGGAGCAGAGCATGGAGAGATAGGAGAATGATCTCTGTGAGATGAATAAGTTGCCTCTCCTGCTGCATTTGTTTTGGGGTGGGTGAATCATTTCTTGAGGATTTTTTTTTTAAAAGTTGGATTTGACTTGGTTGATATTCCTTTCAGCATCTAGATTTTCTATTTTGGCTTGTATTTTTCATACAAGAACCATGTTTTTAGAGCAGATAGCTGGTCCTGCAGTATAGGCAGATCTCATAAGGGCAGGAGGATAAGGAAATACACCGGAAAGGACAATATTGAAGATTTTATCAAGTTTGACCTCCTGGCAGTTGAAGCAAGTTGTCCCTCAAGGTCTTGTGGGAGCTGTTTCAAGTGAAGAGAGCACGAGTCACAAACACAGTGAAGATCTCTGACTAATTCTAAATCGGGTAAAGAATTAGCCCCTTCACCATCACGCCTGGATTTTTACCTGGGGAGAATGTCTATGGAAAAAGATTGTGGCTGTTCTGAAGGGATAATGTCCAAGGCAGCCGAAAATCTGCATTGGCTGATGTGTTGTGTGTCCTCCCTCCTCCCAGTGTTTTCAGTCAGTGTGTCAGAGCCTTTCCTGGCATGTGAGCCATTCCTTGAAGTGTTGAAATGGTTCCTTGGGACTCCCTCACTCTTGGCAAAAAAAGTAGGAGGAGGAAGGACAAATCTCGCTCCCTCCACTTCCAAGGAGTGTATATTGTGTGTTGTATACTCCCTTGGGGTGTTTGCCACCTTTCCTGAGGGTGAACTTGTAGGATTTGTTGCAAACTTATTCACAAGAAATGTTGTGTGTACCTATTAGAGTTTTACAGTGAGTTAGGGATTTGGCAAAGGTGAATTGTTGAAGTTGAAAATAATTTTGGGGTGTAACAGATCAACCTCTGCATAACACAGATAAAAATACTTGCAAGAACCTTTCCCTTTTTCATTTATCATTATGCACACTGCTTCACTGGAAAAGGCCTCACAGGATGTGTTTGGAGAGGAGCCTGCTTTTCCATTAAACAACAAGGAATATTTTACTTTTGAAAGAAAGAGACAAAAACATGCCATTTTTTTTAATGGCATGTTCTTAGTTATCAGATTAACAACATTTCTGGAGGGGTATTCAAGCAAGTGTTAAGTGTAAAACATACAAATAAATGTACTCTTACTTTCAGCAATCCTTTAAGAACTAGAGACTTATCTTAAAGCAGGATCACTTTCCTTCTGGGTGGATCACCTTTAGGTATTCCTCCAAACAAGCTGCAGCTGTCCCATATGACACTGGCAGGGGCAGCTGTGGGCTGTGGTGCTTCCCCAGGAGTTTTTGGCGGCTGACTCTTGCTTAGGTAATTTAGTAATTGTGCTGCCACCTTCGGGATCCCCAAAAGGTCTGTCTCCCACGTGCCTGCATGTTGCAAGACTATATTTCTTTCCCATATGTTCCTCTTTTCTGTGCATGATTGGTCTTTGTACAGATAAAGGAGGGGTTTTAGCACTTGTTAATGAATTAACTAAATGGTGGATGTAGTGATGTAATCTATACAAAATGATTCTGTTAGATACTTTGGAGACTTCTGTTTTGCTTGTGTGATCTTTACTATTTGAGGGAAACTTTCAAACTCCTGATGGGCCTTGAGTGATTTTTACTTCTTGGACAGACCGTGCTTCTCTTGTCTTTCTACTTGTTGTCCCCTTAATTTTAGCCCCTAGAGGGCTAAACTTTCCAGTTTCATTAAATAAATCATAAATATTTCAGTTTATAAATAATATAGATGTTCATTGTATATTTTATATAATTTAATTTTGTCCCCTACAGGGTTAAAATTTGGAGGGTGAGTGCTACTCTTCAGGAAAACCTGGTGATGGAACAAATGAGGTGCAGCTGGCATCAATCAAGGTTGCAGTTAGACAGAGTGGAAACACTGCAGTTGGACCAAGTGCCTTCATCAGAGCAGCAAGTTCCAGAGCTCCTTCACTGTGGCACCTTCAGGCTTGGTGGAAGGAGAACCTGACACAGTGAGTGTAAAGCAACGACACCTGAGCTTGCAGAGTCTGTGGCTGAGTAAAATCTGGTCTAAGTTCTGTTGTTTTACAGAAGAAAAATGTTGTAGCTGATCTGTCAAACACGGTAGACTCAAAGTGAGGGCCTGGAAGTGACTCTGTAAGAAGAAATGGCTTATAAAAGAGGGTAAAAAAGTGTGAGCTGGCTGCTGAAGATTGATAGCAGAGATTTTTTTTTGTCTTAGTTGTCGCACTAGTGATTCCACGTAGTATGTTTGGATGCTTTTCAGTTTAGATTGCTATACAAGTATGAAGGTTGTCTTGCCCTCTCTTTGTTGGGCAGCTTTATGGCCATGATACTCAGTAAATGATGAGCTTTCTTTAGGTTGATTTATACTGTTGGCTGGGGATTATTTGTGGGTTTTTTTTCTGCTTGAGGTCTCAACCATTAACAAACAGACGTGTGCTGGACTTCAGCTTTGTGCATAAACCTCCAAAGTGGAAAAAGGCCTTTGATATTTCCTGCATTTCTGTTATAAAGTAGCTATAAGTGGTACAGTTTTGGGGGTGGGTGACTCACTTCTTGAGGATTTTATTTTTAGAAGTTGGATTTGACTTGGTTGATATTCCTTTCAGCATCTAGATTTTCTATTTGGGCATGTATTTTCCACGTTGACTTTAATGATCATAGTGTCAAAAAGTCAATATGCTGTTGTAGAAGTGAGAAGTTTGCCTGAGTACTGGATTCCAGGGAGGAGAAATAGAAGAAAATAAGTAAATACTGTTGCAGTTTGTCTATTTAAAAGCTCTATTTAATATATTTTTTACCGTGTTGCTTGCTGAGTTTAATCAGAGTCCGAATAGATTTCAAAGCTTCTCTCCAGTTTTAGGAAGCTTGGAGATGGCAATTTCGAGATTATCTCATCTTGTTGGCGTGGTTTCTTTCTAGGAAGGCTAAATGGTACATCAGAATCTACTTTGTTTTTCCAGAAGCATCAGTACTTCATGGTATTGTGGAAGAGTTCAAGTCTTTACCGTGCCAGCCCGTCACAGTTAATTTTTTGGCAAAATGAATCCATAACAAGAAATGGTTTCAATCGATTTCTTCTGCAGATTCTGCAGTAGATGTGCAGATCTGTTGATTAGCTCAGCCTGTTGGAAGAGTGGGGTCTGCCCCATTTGTAGTCCTTGGGGACAGTCATGGCTGGGTTATTTCTGTGGGCCTGTCAGCTCACAAGGAAATGCCCTTCAGCTCTTACCCTGACTTAGATCAGCATGAGGAACATCATGACATAATGGTTATTTTTTAAAAATGTTTTTAATGTATTTGTCAACTTGTACTGCTGCTGCGTAAATTCGTTAAGAGTCTTTATGGAATGCTGAGCACGGTTGTGGTCAGTGAGTTTTGCAGATGTGGACTGGTGGAATTGCAGTTTGCCCTGCAGTGTGTTTTAATCTCCTTTGTGAGTGTTTCCCCACCCCTCACCTGGCTGTAAGATGTATAAGTGCCTAACTGAGCAGTTATTTACCTGTGGCAAGTCTGTTGAACCTAAACTCAGGAAATTGTACACCTCCTGGCCCTATTTACCTTGATCTTATTCCATAAAATCTTCATGCTGATAATCTGTGCAGCTCAGAGGCACTGAAAGATGATCTGCAAACAGAGGGAATACTTGCTCTGAACTCTATGGAGGCCCTCAGGAGTCATTCTGATTGATGTCTAGGGATTTCACAAGGATTTGACCTGCTTGATCTTGAGCTTGTAATTAATTGTCAGAGCTACTATCAGCTTTCGAAATGGGTTTCTACTAACTGGCCCAAAATAGCGATGTTGGGCTTTGAAACTGTTGCCGTTTATGTGTGAAATCAATTGCACCAAGAGCATGTTGTTTTCATGAGTAACAAAAAGGATCCTGTTCTGTAATGTCATCCCATTTGTTAGAAAGTGTTAGCACCTCTCATTTCACAAGGCTTTTTTTTTTTTGTACACGGCAAGGATGCATTAAATTTAGTCACGTGCAGAAAGAAATCTGCAACTGGATACTCATTGTAAAGGCACTAGATATGTGTGATTTCTCTGTATTTTAACACTTATTTGAATACAATAGATGAAGCTGGTCAGATGATGAAAGGGCTCTTTGGCTATTGAAAGTCCTCTTGCCCCCTCATCTCTCCTACTGTCAGTGTATGCCTGCTAGTTAATAATAGCTTGAAACTGGTATAGTTTCAAGCTATTTTTTGCCCATTTCCCTCTTGGTTGCAATAAAAAGAACAGGTTCTATTAGGGGAGCCTTTCTTCCTGCAAGTAAATGGGTGTTTAGTGAAGAGAAAATGCATGGCAGTGGTGGAAACTTAGCAGAGCTTCCTGCTCCTGCTGCACTGCTCATCATGCCATTTATCCATGGGGAAGGAGGGCAGTGTCTCTCTTTAGGATATCATGGCCGGACTCGGGGAGATTTACCTGGTGGTCCCACCCCAGAATGGTCCATAGGAAGCCTGGCAGGCTGCCAATTTCTTGCCTAGACGGAGGAATCTAAGGGACTAAAACCAGGAGAATATGTTCTGCCTGTGTTACATGATAGACATGAGCAATGTGTTATCACAAAGATGTGACAGGGACCTCGTTAGGCCCAGCAGATGTTTTAGTCCTGGCTAAAATCATAATCTGAATGTGAGAGCTGGAAACATGCTGGTAGTGTAGTGCACATCCTCAGAGGACGGAAGGTAATTTGACAGCTCACTTCAACACTCTTCAATAATGTTGACTCTTCTGGCATCTGTTTGTTGAGAATGTGGCTTCTCATGTGGAAAACCGAGACTTCTTGCAGTAAAAATAAGGATTTCTTTTCCTGATTTGGTTTTCTTTTTTTTCTGCCTTAGGTTAGAAGAGAGAAATATTTGAATGTAGCATTGATGTGTTTAATTTCTAAGCTTTATTTGGAGACTTCGAAAAGGTGAAAATATGTAAGCAGTGTTGAGGGAAGAAAGTGTTCTTGTTTGATGCATTAAACTGTTTTCTTTCTGAGAGTCTGTGTTTTTAGAGATCCCAGGCAGTACTTTTTCCTTTAGCAGTACCAGAGTCCTGCTGTCTGTCTCAAGAGAAGCCAAAAAAGGTCAGGTAAGAACTGTTTAGGTAAGATAGGTGGCATTTCTGTCAGTTCTCGCTAGCTGGTGAAGCAGATGAGGAGCTGCACAAAACTGAAAACAAACAAGTAATGTTGCTCTGTCCCTGTCCCCCAAGTCCAAAAACTCCTCTCAATGCCCTTAAGCGGCCGTCTTTGTGAAGGGAATCTTTTCTCTTGAGTGGAAGTTTAGAAAGTGTTTTGTTGTAGTGGTTATGTTAATTCAGGCGATCTTTGTTTCACAAGACAGGAATTGAGAGGGCTGTCCTGCTCTGCATAATTACCTGTCACAGCAAAGAGAATATATTAAGCTGGGAAACTGAGATTGGTGTAAAATTCTTTCTTACCTGCAAGGTATATCAGCAGTGTGTTTGATAGAGCTTGATTGTATCCAAGATTCCAGGGGGCTCCTGGTGTCAGGTGAGAATCCTTCTTTACGGAAAGCACTTGGTCTTTTCCTGTTGATATTGGTGAGCCAAAAATACTATTTTTTGCTGCTTCTTGTAGCAAACCAAGTGTGAAATGTGAGATGTAACAGCGCTGCCTAAGGCTCTCTGGCAGCCTCATGCATTAGCCTGCTTTTAATATTGTTTGGTAAGATGACAGCACTTTGCTGCCGGTCTGTGAGGTATCCATGTAAGGTGGGTTATCTTTGCTCAGGTGCCTGGAGACTTGTTCTTACAAGAGATACAAACAATGCATTCGAGAATTTGGCACATCTGGGACATTTTATCTTGCTCTTGGAGAAAAAGGTCAAATGCTCCACAGCCTGTTTCTCTTAAATAGCAGAAAATCCCAGCCTGGATTGAAGATTTGACCCCCATTAAAATACATCGCTTCATGTCTAACCTAGCTATGGGGTTTTAGCTGTGTACATAAATACATAACTGCAGATGAATATTTAAGTACTCCTAGTGTAAATAGAAATACGCAGATGCACATGCTAGGCATACTCATGCATGCTTACAGCTGCAGAGAAAATGTACAGCAGGCAAAGGACTTTCTGATACAATGAAATGAATGGCTTTATTAAGATCTTAGTTCCTCATTAAAAATGCTGAGAAGTAGAACTTGTATGAAAGACTGAAGCTGGGATTTCAAATTAATGTGTATGATAGTCAATATGAACTCAATTCTGAAACGTAAGAGTGTCTGTGGAGATCTGTTGAACTGTGTTCATATATATCACTGTTTTTTCTTGTCCCAAGTTTTTTTTTTTTTAAATTTGGGGTTGCCATTGCAGTTTTAGGAAGGTTAATATTTAGTGCAATTCAGAAGTCCTAAAGAAAACAATTGTTTTAATACAAGACATTTCTCCCATTGTTTTAAGAGGAAAAAATGATCTCGTGTCAATGGTATGGACTCTTATCCTCCTGCTTAAGTATTCAATTCTTTTGATTCAGCATCACGTGCATATGAAATTGGTCTCTTAAGTGATAGGTATTTTTTGAAGGTTTGCTCAATTGTGCTTTCAGATTTTTCATTCACCTTCTGTTGGCTTGGCTGGGTCTGCATACACAAGTGCATGAACTGAACTATCATTAGCAAGTTCAGTTTTTCCTCTTGTAGTCTTTGTGGCCTCTAAGTTTTTCTTGTCTGCTGTCTTTGCAAACCAGTTTTTCTGCAGGGTCACTTTAAATCACCCAGTGTGACAAATGTGTGCATGAGGGAATGTGTCTTGCTGTTTGTGGCCATCAAAATAGGTTTCACATGGTAGAAATTTGATAGTGTATTTACAGTTCTCAAATCTTGCTTTTGCCGGTGTCCTTGAGTTCAGTTTTTTAACAGTCTCAATGAGTTACTGACTAGCTGGCATTGGAAAAATTTGACTTTATCCTCAGGGGCCACTGTAGGCTTTGTTCTGATAAATACTTGTCCAAACATCCCCATTATTTTTTCTTCAAGACAGAAAATGTGACACAGGGTGCTGTGCCTGTTATCTCCCACCTAGACTTGTTTGGTTGGTGTTTTTTTTTTTTCCTTTGAGAGAAACTTCAACCTTTTTATTCATTGACCTGGTGAATACTTTATCAATGTATTAAGGTCCTTTTATTAGTGTGGATTTTTTTTAAAGTTTAAAATAAAAATCAGGGAAATATTCTAATTGTATGATTTCTGTGGTTGGTTCTACTCCAGAAGAAAGCTTAATTGTTGAAATATTTCTGAGTTCCTGTGTTCTGATTTTTTGAGTAGTCTGTGCTAAGTCTTGAGCAGAAGCTTGCAGAAGAGCTGCAGGATTGAAGGAGAGCAGAAGTGACACAAAGCAAAGCTCTTTTGGGAGATCTTATGGAGGTTAAGCAAGTGCAGCAGGATTTGAGCAATGCTGCTTAGTCCACTTGTTCATGTGTGGATGCCAGGGTGGAGGAGACTGGAATTGGGAGCCGAGATCACTTAGAGGTGTGTCTGTGAGAGAAGCCAACTGCAATCTGCTGGTTTCTGGTGACTTTAGAGGTACCTGTCCAGTGTTAGTCCTGTCTCGTACTGGAGCAAGCTATTGATCACCTGGCCAAAAACATTTTGCTGCTTTAAAGAACTTCCCCAAACTTTAGGGAATAGTGGGACTGTCATTAAGAAAGAGATGTAATTCCAAGCACTTTCTCTTGGTTTTAAATGCTGACTTCATGGGGTTTTTTCCCTAAGAGTAGGAGAGCTTCATGTAAGTCTTGAAACTGCTGGTGGTTGATAGGCTTTTATTTATTTAATCAGGGCAGTGCATGTTACAGAACTGACAGCAAAGGGATCAGGACTAGAAATATTTTTTACTGGACATCAACATGCTGCTGTGCTGTTGGGAGAAAGTGGAGATTGCTTTGCCAGCACCATCTGGGAGCCTCTGCTTGGCTGTATGGTAGGCAGACCTTTTGTGAATCAGAGAATTGCCTTTGGAATAAAGCCTCTTGGTGGCAGGTTTTTTTAATCTGCTGCACTGACAGAACTGCTCCATCTTGTCCTCTTAATGCAAGCGTGTGTGCCAAATCTGCCTGAAGGGATCTGTATCCAGGAGAGAAGGAAATGGTGGTGCCTCTGAAAGGTGCTTGCCTTCTTTTGTGAGACAAAATAAACTTTTGGTGGCTTTGTGGGGCTGCAGCCGGCACTCTTGGGTTATATATTCTTCTTATATGAATGTAGCACACACTTCAAATTTATTGTTAGAGGAAAGAATAGAAATGTTGTCTACAGCTTACAGAGGGAAACAGCATATGCTGTGTGTATAATTGTCATTCAGCCCAAAAGATGTGTTGAAAATGTGCACTTTTTTTGTGTGGCGGGCAAAAAAAAACCCCCAACCAAACATTTGTTAATCTTTGTGCTTTATGGGAACAGGTTACTCAGTTGTCCTTAATAGTTGTGATGGAATGACCAAGCAGATTGTGGGTAAAGATACTTTTGGGTTGAGGTGGTTACACAATTAAATGAATAAAAGGTGATAGTTCTGCATTGCCAATACGTCAAAAACTTAGAGCTTTGGTAGCAGAATTTTAATTAAATCCATAAGACAGTCTCGGCTGAATTAACAAAGCCAAAATTATGCATCACCACTACTTCTGTCCATGTAAGTATTATAATAAATGTAAAAAGAAAGTCATCACTATCATTCAGAATGCTAGGAATAGAAATTTGACAATAACCTGGCTGACGTAAGCATTTATAGTTCTAAAAGAGTGGAAATAAATTTAAATCCTCTTCCAGGTTTAATGACCAGGCAAATATAGGGTAAAGTAAAACTTTGAACGTTGTTATAAGTTGAGTTTTGTTGTGTCTTTTTAGTTCTTGAATATCTTTCGAAGAAAGTCAAATCTCAGAGCTCTGAGACCACCTGTAGCTACAAAGCCTTGAATCCTGTTTGCTGACTCCCAAATTCAAATCTCAAATTTGTGTGGACTGCCTGGAGCCACGAATGACACAGTGAGAGCATTCAGGCTCAAATACTGTCTGCTTTTCTCTAGCTCTAGGGGCAGATTAGGCAGCACTTCAAGTCCTGTTTCTGGTTTCAGTCCTTCCACTCTTCTAAAATTCACTCTCCATCCAAGTTGGCCACTTTGTTAATGACTATATTGGAGGTCAGGCTGTCTTGTGGCAGTAATGAATACTAGTATCTTCAGAGCATGGGCAATAAGTTTTTTTCCTAATCTTTTAAGTGTTTCAGAAAACATGTTGATTGAAATAAGCTCGTTGCCATCAGTGAGACAAGAGAGAGAATGGTGTGCTTGCAAAAGAAAACAGTGCTCAAATTTTGTACTGTTCAGTAGGTGTTTTCTGCAATTCCCTTCTTCCAAGTGGCCAAGGATCAGAAGAGAGGTCCTGACCTTGTGCAGTTTTGCAATTCATAGATGTCCAACGTGATTTAGGATTTTGGAATTAAATGGCTTGAGTTTGCTAAGTTGTAATTGAGCTGTTGGATTTCATTCACGAAACATAGTCTGGTCAAACAACTGACCCGTATTTTGGTTGGTTATTTGATGTTCTGAAAAATAACCTGCCTTGTGAAATGCAAAATTGAGGTCAAGCCTTTCATGCACCTCATTCAAAGGAGCTTTTTGCTCAAAATCACTTGAATTGAGCCATGTCTTGGTACTGTGGGGAGTTTGTCTAGAGCTAAGGATTATGGTTTATTGTCTTTGAAATCTATTTTTCTGTTAAATTCTCAATGAATATTCTCATCTGAAAGTAGATGTAGTGGTGGTATTTACTGTAAATTTCTACTTCTTTCTCAAAAGGTCTGTCTGAACTTCTCTATCTGGTATTGACAAAGTTTGCCTTTTTGTCTGAAAAGATCCTTCATAGCATTTGATTAGGTATTGTCCCTACCCCATCCCAATATAAGCTTGCAAAAAAAGGAGGTCAGAGAGAGCTCTTAGGGATGTGTTTCTCCTCCCTTGTAGTACTACCGTGAGAACAGTTTTTCATGTTTTGCTTCATTGCAGGGAGGTACTCTTTTGGTAGGTTGTACAATGTGTAAAACCTTTCACTTCCAGGTATAATAACTATGGTAAGGAAAGAGCAGTGAAAGGCAGCCCTGTTCAGTTCATGTCCTGGTCAGCACTGGCAGTTGTGCTTCATGCAGATTCTCACTGGGCTGATGGGCTTTGGTACCAAAGCACTGGGTCTGTCATCCTTAAACTATTGATGGTGTGACTGAACTACTCCCTGCTCTGGCTGTGCAGTTTGCTTTCTTGACAAATATCCCCTGCTCAGGAAAATGGGTACTTCTGAGGGAGCTGCTGCTGACAAAATAACTTCAGTTGCTTATCCTTTTGAAGAAAGGTTTCTTGAGAACCTCAAGGAAACAGTCTGTTTAACTTTTATCTCTTTGCAGACAGTCATGTTTAGTGGAGAGAAGTATTTCAGCCAGATGCCCAAGTGGTAGTAGTAGTTTAGGCTGTAAATTCATAAAAGTCACACCAAACCATGTGCTCTGTGTTGGTAACATCCATACCCTTGCTGGTTTCTAAAAAGTATTTGTATTTCTGGATAAAGAAAGAGCTTCTATGAAAGTTGACTCAGCTGCTTTAGAAATCTTGTTTTGCTTCCTTTGGATTCACTGTGTGTTTTAGAAGCTCTTAGGAAGGGACATGGTACAATCTGGTCACGCTCATAAATAATTTGTAAATATACTTCAGGCGTAGAAGCTGGAGAATCACTTCCCTCTTTGGAGAGTGCATCTGATTTTGTATCAGGAGGTGGAAATAATCTGGTGAGTGTGTTACTTGTGTGAAAAGGAAGTGTGCTGCCCTGTAGTGGAAAGATTGCTGTTCAAACATCTGAAGAGCAGCCTTTCAAATGTTTGGAAAGTAAGATAAAGCAATTTTACAGAGATTTATGCACCTTGAGAAAAAGTAGATGTTGAAAAAGCACCATTAATATTCTATTACCTAGTAATCAGCAGTCATGAGGTAGAAAACCAATTTGTGATGCATTTTGTGGTCACAATTTTTGCAAATGAGCCTTCAGTAGCAAAGCTAGATATAAACCATTTCTGTCAGTGTCTTGGAATTGGGATTTGTGAAGTTTTATCTGTGGTGGGTTTTGTTACTGTTTTCTTACTTCCTCCGGCAACTTTTGTAAATTTGTGATACTCTAAAAGAAAGCACAGTTATCCCTATGTTTTCAAATGGACCAAGAGGCTTTTTGTTCATCTTTGAAAGGCTCACAGTAAAATGAATTTGATTGAATCTTTCAGGGGTTTTTTTGTATGCACAATTCAGCAAAAAAAAGTCTTGGTAATGAATTGCTGTTTCTGATCCACAGGCTGTTTTTCTCCAGTCAGACAGTGGTTCAATACCTGCTTTAGATGTTTACAGATCAGTATATTAATGACACTCAACTGTGCATTTATTCTCACTGGAGCAGTGCCCATTCCTACAGAAATGCCAAGGAGAAACACCCAGCATAGAGCAAGCAAGACCAAATGTCAGTGGTCAGAAAGGGGGGAACGCTTGAGAAACTGCTTAAACCTTTCTCTCCGGTCCCTTAAAGTGTGGGAGTGCCTTCCTGTCCTTTCCCAAATTCCTTGGTGTTTCAGGCATTATTGAAATCACTGATTTGGGTTTCGTGGTGAGTGATGGATTTAAACCTCCTGCAAACTAAACCTAAATGTCAGTCTGGGATAATGCAGAGAACAAAGCAAGTGAATTGTGGGGACAGCCTCAAATTGCTGATGTCCGCCAACAGAACTAGTCAGAGGGAAAATGTTAATTACTTAAAAAATTTAGTAATTCTAAAAGCATAAAGGAGAAGCTGTTTTCAGAAAGGATTAAGCCGGTCTTTGAGATAGGACAATTACTAGGATGCTCAACAAAACCAGCATTTGAAAGAATTGTTTGACGTAGCAATGGCACTTAGGGTAGAATGCAGTTTTCTCTCATTCTGACAGTATACTGGATGTAGGAGGAACAGTGAAATTAAATGTGGAAAAATTTAAGTTAGTCACCTTAGCAAAGACAGTTTTCTGCACCCAAACAGAGGAATTTGTAATTCTGCATGGAATCCATGAGGGACTTTGTTCCCAGTACTTCCCCTTCTTAAAATGGGCGCAGATATCAGGTAATATGGGCGTTTTAAACACTGGCTGGGTAAATCAACCCACCCTAAACAGAGCAGCTCCTGTGCATCAGCTGCCTCATGGGAAGGGTCCCTGAGCAGCCACTGGCCTTTGTTCCTCACAGTTTGTGCTGTGGAGCTGCTGATGTGCAGATACACTTGTCTGGTTTTCTGTGAAATTCTTGCAGATGTGGATCCTAGTGAGTTTGGATTACAAAAATGACTCGTTCCTTAAGCCATGTTGCAACTGATTTTAAACCTAACTGCTACCCTACATTGACATGTTTGTAAGGCAGCTGTATAGAGTACACTGAACAAGCAGAAAGGACATCCAACTCCAGAATTGCCATTGTTATGCCCAATGGCATCCATGTTCACGTGCATAAACATAGTGTACAGCAGGTAATTTTCCATCTTGCTTTCCTATGGTCTGTAAAAATATTACAGTTTCTGGTTGGGACTGAGACATTTGAAAGCATCCACGTGGTTTGTGGAAATGAACGGCAGCTTTAATGATTAAGCCACTCGGATACTTGCTGGCTGGCACACTTACTAACATTTTATAACCAGTTTTAGTCCACTCCTCTTTATGGGAGTTGGGAGGGAGAGTAAAATTCAGGTGTATATTTTTTAAGGAGAAATAACTGATCAATAGGGAAGTTCAGTCAGGAACTTGAGAGAATTGCTCACCTACAGTTAAATTAGTTTAATGTGATGCGTAAAGCTTCATATGCAGTGAATGTCTTCTACCAACACCAAACCAGGAGTGTTTCAGCTGGAGTATGAAACAGCTCAGTTACAATTATGTGCTGGTAAATTAGTGTCTCATCTTCAAAAACAGAGCTTTTGTTATTTATTTATTGGTAATACTTGGATGCTGTGTCATCCTGAAGTTGCGACACAGTTTGGAAATCAATCATTAGTGGACCTAGAGGTAGAACAGACTGCATGAGTTGTAGGACATGGTTGTGATTGAACTGAAGGGGGAGCAGTTTTTAGTGTAGCCTAATGACACCTGCAGTTGTTGGGTTTGGTGAAAATACACAGGTATAAATAAGCCCTTTTCTTAAGTAACTGCAAATTGCATAAATCTATATCTCCGAGTCTGCTGTATTATCCTACCACAAGTGATTTGAGGCTTGAAATAACAAGTATTTGTGAAATGGATTTAGAAAAGTTGCCTTATCACTGAGCTTATATTTTTTTCTCAAAGCCTTTGGCCTTTGGCATTGATATTTTATCACAGGGGAAGGTGTTTCCAGTAGGCAGTGCTGGTGTGGCTGTGCATGCGGGTGTGTGCACACAGCCTGGTGGTGACCCTTGTTTGTTTTGCAGGTGTCCTGTTAGCTTGGCTATTTCCTTCTCCTTCAGCTGTAGGACAGAATTTTCTCGTTGGCTTGTTCCCTCCTTAAACTGTCTTTCTCCCTCCTCTGAGGTGCTGCTGTGCTGCAGTCTCCTTGTGAGGTTTAACAGGCTGCAATTAGCCCAGACACAGAAGTCGGGGTTGTCTGGGGCAGCATGATTCCAGTGATGAAAAGGCGTAATAATAATTCCCCCTCAGTCCACTTGCACTTGGTGCTGTTTGATCCTGCGACTCAATCAGGAGTGGACAACATAGCTGTATTTTCCTGCTCACTTTGCCTGATTAGTGACTGATCTGATTTCCCCCAGGTTTGTAATTAATTTTCCCGCAGAAGTATGCTTAGGTTTATGGCTTAAATAATAAGTGATGGTGACTTGTGCTACTGTCTACATGTTTTAATCCTTTTCCATGTCTAGATGGACTAAACAAATGCATAGTTGTTGCATCTGCCCTGCTGTAATGATTACTGTGGTGAAGACTTTTTTTTTTAATTTTTATAAGCTGCTGTTTTATTTTGCAAGAAGTTATTGAATTACACCTCCAGAAGTCTACTAAAGTAAGAGGTTTATGGCTTTTATTGTCCTTCTGTTCTATGAACAGTTAATGGACAAGTAGGTAGAAAGTACTGAAAATTTGGGTTCTACTGTAAAAATGGCATCAAACCCAGTCTTTCCTGGATACAATTATTGAGGTGTATAGTCCTATGTAAAAAAATCCCAAGCATTAAAACCTGAAGCAAAATCCCCCAAGTCACGAGTAGCTACCGAAGAAAGAAGTGAAGGCAATTAATATTTTGGAGAGGCAGTGAATGCAGCACGATGAGCGTGACAAAATGTCCTGGGAGTTGGGTGCGTGTAAGAGCCAAATCTGTGCTATTGATTTATACTCTGAGTTTTCTGGGTGAACTTGGAAAGAAAGGCAGTATTGTTGTTGGGAAATGTAAATTGCTGTATTTCATTTCTCTCTAAGGGAAAACTTGTCTCTTCAGGAATTTCCCATCCAGTATTTACAGCTGATTCTATCACTTCTGACTGAAGTTACTTTTCCAATTGTCTTCTTAGTCAATCTTTTTTAAAAAGTTGACTTTTTGCTAGAGTAGTTCAAGATGAAATGCTGTTTTGTGTGGTCAAAGATAGTTATGCTTGTTCTAGAAATTGTTTCATTTTCAAGGAAAACTTGTTGTAGGAGAATTTGAGTGAAATGACTATTTAAAGCTACTTGTCACAAGAGGAATTAGCTAGAGATTAACCCGTTGGAGCAGGACTTTTTTTTCTCTCAACTTCCATTTAGACTTCAATTTTATTATCCCTTGTTTTGGCATGAGTTTGTTTTCTTGTGTGCTTGCAGTTAATAGTGACATCTGACTTCTCTCAAGACGCTTAACCTGCTGTGTTAGAAGGAAAGAGAAATCTCTCCTGTTTCCATCAATATTGTATGGCTGATGAAGAAAAAGCAGTGGATATGCTCTATTAGGGGGATGTATTTTTGTTATGCTGTTTCGCTGTTGGACTCATGTCTGTGTTGCAGTGTAGTTGTGAAAGAGATATATATTTATCCTTAAAATAAATAACTTTTAATATGCTGAAGTCAAAGTGAATTCTCATGCTAGGTCGTATCTATTTATCAGGGATAATTTGGTTGGTAGAAATGCTGAACACTGATTATGTGGCTCCTCTGACTGCCAGTGGGTTTCTGTACCTTGTCCTATAAAGAAGGTAAAGCTGAGGATGCCCTGGTATATTTGCAATGCTACTGAAACTTAACAGGCTTCAGTCACAGCTGTTAGGAGTTGAAGGGAGGTACTTCTTTCCTAAAATGCCCTGTTCCATTTTACAAGTGGCATAAAGCATGAATGAGGCCAGATCTGATAAAAAACCACCGTACTTAAAACTCTAGCAAGACCAAGTTCCTTTGCAAGTGAAGTTCTTGGTATGTGGTACCAAGACCTGCATTTACATGCTTAGAAAAAATCCTTTTTTTAAATTTATTTTTCTGTGTTTAGAAACTACCCTTGTTTTGCCACCCTAGTCAACATAGAACGGTGTTTTGTGGGCTAGGTGATTTTGCTATTAAAATCTCACGTTATTGTTTTAAATGTGTTGTATTGAACAAAATAAAGCACCTGACTTTCAGCAGTACTTTAAATAACAAATAGTTTATATACAAAGAACATTTCTTAAAATGCCTCCCTGAAAGTAGATGTCCCTAAATATTCAGGGAGACCTTACATCCTTTGTGATTAAGTAGTGCTGAAATTATTTCAAAACCTAAATTTTTGAAATGCTGCTGTAATTAATGATTAATAGGGAGCTTAAATCCAGCTAAGTATCTGCCTGAGAAGTGCCAGTGCTGCTTGGTTTTCTGTGTTTGCCTCTCCTAGCAATGCTTTTTGTGTTCATGTCGAAACTGGAGGTAAACAGTTTACAGATAAAATGGAGCTTCCTCCATAAAACTGCGGCACTGGGGAGATGTCAGGATACATCCAGTTTGGAAACAAGCCCTTGACTGTTAACAAGAACAAACAAAGCGTGTGACCCATGCCGTGCAGCTGGCGAGGGGGCTCAGAGACTGTGCAGTGATTCTCCCAGCCTGATAGCTCTGGCAGCTGGGCTGCAGCACATTTTTGGTGTGGATTTCCTGCAGGGCCATGTTTATGTTGGAGGCGGTGCACAAGCTGCTGTGTGGACATCAAATTGTTCTACTGGTTTGAGGATCAATGAGGTTAAATTAGCTCAGTCGTTTACTGCACGTTTTGTTGAGGTTCAAGCTGTCCAGGCTGTTGCAGTTAATAGGAGCAGCCCAGAATGCTGCCGGTTAAATGTGAGTTACTCACCAGGGATCCAGAGTTCATTATTGGAAGGAATAGGTCAACTTTACTCCTGAAAAAGTTCAGCTTGTTGGGAATACTCTTCCCTGTGTTGTTTGAGGGGCAGAACTGGAGAGAGTATCATTGATCAGCAGCACAGCAGAATACCTTGATGATAGGTTTAGGGTGGATGTACTGCTCTCTTAATAGCTGTTGTACAGATAGAAGTATTGGTGATAAAATAAACTCCTTTGGGCCTTTGATTTGCATAAAAAATAATGTCCCGTTCACTAATGAACAAATTATTTGGAGCTAGAGGGAAGTGAAGAGCTTGGAATGAGTATCTCTGCTTAAAAGACAAACCAAGGTAAAGGCAGCCAACTGAAGCGTCTGTCAGAAGAGTTGGGCCCTGTTTGGGAACAACTGGAAGAGACGTTCTTTTTGTCTTAATCTTCTTCCCTTTCTTTTCAGAAATACTACTTTTAGAGCTATCCTGATAATACTTTCTAAGCCTAAGTGCATTGTATAACACATGGCATAAGTGATGAGAACATAGGCCATGGATCTGGTTCGATATTAAGGAGAGATCCTTGAATATACCACATTGGGCAATTCTTTCCATTTCTGGATCCTTGGCTTCTGTTGAATGGCAGTGCTACAATTGAGTGCAATTATGTGGGATATGTCAAATAGAAACTTTGACTCTGTATCACTAAATTAGGAAGCCAGAATAATACTGTGTTTTAGACTCTGTAAGCTTTCCTAAGCATTAATTTGGTTGGCACTGGGTGCTTGCTATGGTTTTTTAACAACAATTTGCCTTCTTTTTTTTGAAGTTCAAAGACTCTCCACGGTTTGTTTGTGGTTTTTTTGTTTGTGTGTTTTAAATTTTTTATTGTAGCTTCTTTGCTTTCCCATTTCTGTGCCTATTAAAAAATACTGAGAAGCTGCTGGAGAGCTTAGTGATCCATCAGGACAGTTGGTGCGGTCAGTGACAACAAAGCCATCACCTTTGCAGGTCAGACAGTTTGGAGAAGTGAGTTCAGGAAGCAACCTTGAACACAAATTGTCCTCCTTATGGAAATGATGTTAGTGAGGCTGATGGGGCTGACAGGCAAAGTCTGCTGAAGGCTTTTTTTCAGGTGTTGTCCCTTTGTCACTTCTTAATTGATGCTCACGTGGGAGATGCTGTTAGTTATGTCTAACTCTTCAAATGGGTTGGGAAGGTCTTCCTTTACTAAGTCTTTGTGATCTCTTCTCTTACCTGTTTTACCTCATCAGTCCAGAGTGCTTCTGGACCAGAAAGCAGATATCCCATAGAATGGATGTACAAAAGGAGCTGAGCAGAGGTTTTCTGGTGAAACAGGATTTATCTGGAGTGGGGAAATGTGATTTCATAAAAATGGGAGCTTGTTTTGTAGACTTCATTTCAGTGAAACTTTAAAGAGGGCAATCCTGCCACTCTCCCAGTTCCAGACTGTCAAATGTAGGAGGAGGGAAAGGGGAAGAGATCAAATCTTACATGTCATGCTTCTAGTTAATGCTCTGGCTTATTAAACCAGACTCTTGCATATTTCCTGGGGGTACATGAGAAGCAACCTAAAAACTCTGCACTCCTTTGGGAATAGTGGCCTTTCTGTGACTCGTGGAACAACTTCTGATCCTCCTGAATTTCATTCCATGTGAATGAGGGCAAGATAAAATCTCGGGCAAAAACTTATGGAATGTTGGAACAGCTCTGTTAAAAGCTCAGTAATAAAAAGTAATAAAACCTTGGGAGCTTTAGTTACAGCTTTTCAAAAGTTGCTTAACACTGTTATATTTTAATTGATATTGACTTGGAAGGAAATGTTTTCTGAATAAAATTTAGCATATTCTTAATATTTGCAAAAGTCTGTTGGCCTTTGTAGCCCCAAGGGCACAATGCTGGATCATGTTCAGCTGCTGTAACAAGCACCCCCAGGTCCCTTTTTGACTGGGCACTGTCCAGCAATTCTGCCCTTTTCCTGTAGTACTCCAGGAGGTTGTTGGGGAAAAAAAAAAAAAAAAAAAAGGAAAAAGAAAAATAAAAAGGAAAAAAAAAGAGGAGAAAAAAAAAAGAAAAACAAGCAAACCAAAAAACACTGGCCCATGCAGCAACCCACTTGGATGTGTCTGCAGTCCTGGAAGCTTGAGTACCCTTTTTTCTCCTATGAATACACCTTGAGCTTGTTTGGGGGTGGTCTCACTTCCACGTGTCTGCAGTCCTGAGGGTTTGACTACCCTTTTATCTCCTACAAATGGACCTTGAGCTTCTTTTTGGCAGTCTAACTTCCATTTGTCTGCAGTCCTGGAAGCTTGACCACCCTTTTTTCTCTAAAAATTGCACCTGCAGCTTCTTAGAGGGGTGGCACTTTCTTGTGTCTGCTGTCAACAAGCTTATGGTCAATTTACAAATGAAAAAATGGTAGTCAAGCTTCCAGGACTGCAGACAGAGAAAAGTGACACCCTCCAAAAAAAAGCTCAAGGTGCATTTGTATGAGAAAAAAGGGTAGTCAAGCTTCCAGGACTGCAGACACATGGAGGTGAGACCACCCCCAAACAAGCTCAAGATCCAATTTTTGGAGAAAAAAGGGTAGTCAAACTATTAGGACTGCAGACACATGGAAGGGAGACCACCCCAAACAAGCTCAAGGTCCAATTTTTGGAGAAAAAAAAGGATAGTCAAACCTCCTGAACTGCAGAGACATCAAAGTGAGAACACCCTGGAAGTTTTGCTCCCCGTTTTTCTCCTACAAATGGAGCTTGAGCTTCTTTTTGGGGATCTCACTTCCATGTGCCTGCAGTCCTGGAAGCTTGACTAATCTTTTTTCTGCCTCATTTGGACCTTGAGGTTGTTTTGTGGTGGTCTCACTTTCATGTGTCTGCAGTTCTAGAATGTTGACTACCCTTTTTTCTCCTAGAATTAAACTTTGAGCTTGTTGGGGGGTGGTGCCACTTTGATATATCTGCTGTCTAGGTAGCTTGACTACCCTTTTTTCTCCTACAGTTGGACCCTGAGCTTGTTTGTTGGCATCTCACTTTCATGTGTCTCTGTTCCTGGAAGCTTGACCACCTGATATTCTCCTGCAGATAAAACTGGAATTGGTTTGGGGTGGTCTAACTAATGTATGTCTGCAGTCATGGTGGTTTGAGTACCCTTTTTTCTCCAAAAACTGGATCTTAGCTTGTTTAGGGGCTCTCCCTTTCATGTGTCTGCAATCCTGGAAGATAGACTACCCGTTTTTCTCTTAGAAATTGGTTTTGAGCTTGTTTGGGGGTGGTCTCACTTCCATGTGTCCTGCAGTCCTGGAAGCTGGACTACTCACGTTCTCTTCCAAATCCACCTGGGCCTCGTTGGCTGCTGTATCTGGGGAGTGCAGATACCATGTGCTGTTGACACATGAATGGTTTTGTCTGCTCAGGGGGGTTGTTCTCTGCGAGCAAACAGCTTTAGGATGGATGCCCTCAGACTTGGTGTTGTATGGGGCACTCATCTAGCCTTCCAAATCAGTTCAATCAACCGTGGAGGTCAGTGAGGTGATGGATTTTTCAGCCAGACCGCCCTCACGTTCCACTTGGAATAGTGACCTTTGTTTCTGTAATACAGAAAAGCAAGGTTATGTCATTTGTGGCTGTCATTGTTTTAGCATGTAAATATCATTACATTTGAGGCTTGTGTTGCACAAAGTTTTACTCTTCGCTCCTGGCAAAGGCCTTCTACGTTTTGTGTACAAAGTTCTTGCCATTTTTTCATTTCATGCCCTGTGTATAGTGTCACTCATATGTCGGGATGCAGAATAAGGTTTGAAATTGCCTACAATTCTGATGTTGTACATGCACAGTGTGTTTCTGCTGATTGTCAGGGATGTGCTGTGGAAAATTTTGCCCTCTTGACTGTGCTTGTGGTCAAGAACTTGACTCTCTACTAAACAAAGAAGGTTAAGGCCTTCATGTTTTAGACTGTAAGGAGAGGAATGAGGTGGAAAAAACCATCAAAGCTATCCCAAGTATATTTAGAAATAATGAACTCTGATTTCATTTTGCTCTTGGAATAAGTCTGCTACACCTAATGACAAGTGGGTTTTCTGGAGGTTCTGAAATGTGACAGGAAGCTTCTCTGAGTTATATCTTGGGCATAAAGGGTCCTCATGCATGCTGGACTGGGGAGAGAGAAAGCAGCAAGAGGCTGACAATGTGGTAGGAAAAAGGAGTGGGCAGAAGTGACACAAACCAAATAGGAGTTTAGAAGGGTAGTGCCACTACATCGGAACAGGGAGTGAAAGATTGACAGTAACTGGGAAACCAAAAAAGTGATGGTTTCCTCCAGTGAGCTGCCAGGTACTTGTGGCAGTAGAGGATGGAGCTGCGTAGGAATTGTGGGGAAGTTGTAGGTGTGGGACTTATGATGCAGGATTTGTAGAATTTGTAGATGTAGAGTGGTGTTTGCTTTCAAAGGAAAAGGCTGAATAAATTTAGGAAAAGGAGGGCAGACAAGCCCTACTTGTACTTTAAACTCATCCAATATTTCTCTGATGTCAAACATACGTCAAGATAAAAGAAATAATTTTAGCCAGAAATGGAAATTAAAAGTTTTCAGACTGCAGTACAGTGGAAGATCTACAAATAGTCCCTCTGTGTAACAGGGCGGGAATATTGTGTTTTAGTAAAAGTTCCTTTTTTGACTATAAGATCACTAATGTGACTCACTTGTCAAGTAGATCTTGCTCCAGTTACAGGGAACCGTTTCTTGCCCTTTGCATTTTAACTTTGCATTGGGCAAAAAGTGATTTGTGGCAAAGTCACTGTAGTAAAAATTAGCCTATTCTCATTTTTTGTGTACCAGAGAACACTTTTTTTTTTTTTGACACTGTTGTGCTATTTTCATACCTTGATACAGTACACAAGAAGAGACAGCTTTTAGTGCACGTAGTATTCTTTGTATTAGAGCTTAATTTGAAATGTTTGCCACTTTGGAAAGGAGAGAGTAAAGGAACCTGGCTGCAGATTTCAGGGTGACTCATGAGCTTTATCTTTCTATTAAAAATAGAGAATTGCACAAAATCTAGTAAATCAGCAGAAAAAACCTGGCATTTTGTAACACTGAACAAAATCCTGTGTCTTGTGCAGCTGGCAGTTCTTAGCTGTGTTGGCTTAAATACAGCTCTCTTTAATGTGCTTTGAGTTTTGTTAGTTGACTTTTGACTTCCCTGTGTCTGCTTTTCCTTTTCCATTCCGTGCTGAGCTGGGTTGACAAAGTTCTGTTTACCTGCAGCTGTTTGTGTGTGTAATATTTAGACACTCATCTAAAAAAACAAAAACCCTCAGGTAGTGGTGGATGGTTATGAAGGGGTTCTCCTCCATGGGACAAACTTGTGTCTTAACATGGAAATGACAAATTGAAGGTAAATAGTTTCCACATAAAGTAGAAGCTTGAAGCTTCCTAGAGAGAGTTTAATTTGCTGCTTCTGTGGGGTGAGAATTTTCTCTTTTCTCTACCTTTGCATTGATATCATCTGAAACTCCGGTGTGATCCTTCAGATAGGCAGTAACAGGATCCTTTAATGCCCTCTGGATTGGACACTTGTGATGTGATATTGATCACTGCAGCTTTGAATCATCATTACAGACGTGAGCTAATACCTTAAGCTGAGTTTGATGCTGGATGATAACTCCTGTTTCCAGGCTAGAGCAATCTCTTTTGCTTACACCAGGAGATTAGAAAAGGCAGAGTGGCAATGAACAATGTGACTTTGTCTTGCTTAGTTGGGAAAATATTGCTGTGCTCTGCTGTGTTTTGAAACAAAAAAAAAAAAAACCAAAACAAAACCCAATGCTTGTTTTATTTTTCTGAAGGTGTTGTTATGCTTTGGGGAACTTGGGGGTGAAGCAAGATATTATCAAAGAAGTGAAAAACTGTTCATACTAGAAGTAGTATTAGAACCAAAACAATTTGTAGGGGAATTCCTCTTACTTTACAGTCCTTGCAGTGTTCTCTTAATCTTGCTTTCTTTCCCTGTTAATGTGCAGAGGTTTGTATGTGGAGAGTTTTCCATAACGTAGGTTCTCTATAACACTGCTTTTGGGGAATGAGAGAGGAGGAACTTTGTCTTGAAAAGTATTTCAAATCTTCCAGCTGATGGCTGATGGTCTGCAAAAACCCAGTTTTTCCCACCACTGCTAAGCTGCAGCTAAAAACGGTGGAAAGCCTGTTTTTTTGGGAGCAGAGGACACTGCAGCAACACTGCAGAACAGCTGAGAAAACTTGTGGAAATGTTTAAGGTTTGCAAATTTGCCTTGTGACAACTTGCAGTTCCAGCATTTTCCTTAAAGAGAATGATTTGAGGTTGTGTGGACTGCTCTTATGTTTCCAGGATTGTCCTAACAGTCTTCAAACCATTGTTTTTACTTGTTACTTCAAGAGACGGGAAACTTGGACATGTAGTTTTGTCCAAACTCTGGATGAAGCCTTTGAAGGAGTATCTTTCAAAACATATTTCCCGGGCCTATGGAGACATGGTGTCCTACAGTCCTTAAGTGTCCTGTAGGAAATAGTACTTTTTGTTACAGACTTCAGCTTGTAACGAGATTTAATATCAATGCTTTCAATAGATTCAAAATAATTTTCTGTCTGTGGTGGTGCATTCTTTTTCAGAGGTTTTTGTCTCACTGTTCTGCCTAACAGTGTTCCGAAGAAATGAATTTTCAACAGGAATTGAGAAGTTGTGGTTTTGAATCTTATTTCAAGGAGGCATCTCCAGGGATCAAGTTGAAGTGCATTACATTGGTTTGTTTCCATATCTGGGTTAGTAATTGGACAAATACGAAGACAGTTGGAAACACAGAAATAGGGTTTTTTTTCTTTTTGTATTGCTTCAAATTTAATTATTTGAAGAAACCAGATTTTGCTCTAAGTTTAGTTTTTCCTGACTCCTGTCTATCCTTTCTAATAAGCGTTTTTCACTTTTTTAGGGCAGCTTTTTCTTAATGTTTAATTGTAGTGTGTCCCTTACTTGGCAATATTTTGCTCAGGGTGATTTGCAGAGTAAAGTAGCTTGCTCATGAAAGTTGATTTTTTCAGGTCTGTAGAGCCATGTGCTTGTGTGTGGGGGTGAGAAGAGGGCAGAGAAAGGGAAGAAGGCAAGGATTAAGTGAGTCGATATATGTGCGAGAGGTTGCCTGAACTGCAGAGATTAAACAAACCAAAGAAGGGCTCTGTCTGAAATGAGGAATTAAATGTATTTGTGACAAATATCAACATCTATCTCTAATTTGTTTTTACTCAAGAACTAGGCCCTTAGAGATTTGTGAAATCTATTGGCAAACATCATGACTACATTTTGAGAGACAAGAAATGTGTAAAAGGAAGAAAAAAAAATGGGGAAGGGAGAGGGGCAAGAGAATTATTCTGGTCTGAAGAGGATGGATGACTTTCTAGAGCCTATCTGGAAAAAATATTGACAGATTCAACAGCAAATAACACATGGATGAGAGGTTTTTTTTCCAAAGTAATTGGTGCCAGATGTAGCCCGTCCTTTAACTTGATAAAATAATAGTTTTGGTGTAGGAAGTTCATTATCTACACTTAAGAAACATGTCTGTGTAGTACTCTATGGGAAATTACAAAATAAGGTGTTAAAATGGTGGTTGGTAAGGTGGACAGGGAATGATTGAAGGGGAGAGCAAGAAGCTGTACTTGGAAGGGAAGAATTGGTCTGTTAATACAGATCCTCAGGGTTTGTCTTGAGACTGTTCTTCAGCATGAACTAAATGCTATGGCACAGGATTAAGAGACTTTGGTAGGCTGGAGGAGCAGATAATTCCTGGAAGAGCTGGATGGTCTCAACAGCCTGGAATGTAAAGCAGGGCACAGTTGAGTAACATGGAGTGAAGTTGATGTGCTAGTGAGAATTGTTGTGAAGGAGAAGCTTTTAAAACAAAAAACCCACCCACCCAACAAGCAGCTGTGAAGGTACTGGGTCACAACAGGCTGGCCATAAGCAGGGAATGTGTTGATGCTGTGGAAAAGGTTTGGTTTCAGTGGAATGGAAAACCAAGCTGTTTTAAGATGGAGAGCTGACAACACTGTCAGGCCACAAGTCACATGTGGGATTGGCAGGGCAATGCCAGGTTTGACTTATTGCTGTTGATTTTCTCCCTAACTGAAACTATATTACTTACCTCAATTTTATAGCTTCTAGAAGGTTCTGGAAAAGATGTCCAATACTACTGTGTTTATAGACTTGTTAGTTTCAGTTCAAGAAAATAGTATTTGTAGTAGTTCTGAAAAGAAACAGCTTTCTTTTATTCTGGATCATAAATTTTAGTGTCACAAACATGGCATGTACAAGAAAATGGATCGAAGCTGAGAAACAGCGTAGAATTATTCTGAGAAACACTTGAAAAAACAGCATAGAATTATTCTTATTCTGAAGCAGGGATGTCATGATGAAGTGAGATCATCTGCAAGGTGTTGCTTAGAACGTGATGGAGGCATAAATCCCCTTAGTGGAGGCATTTACCATGAATTATTTCACTTGTAGATATTTCCATTTAAATATGGTGTGTGGAAGACTTTCTGAAATGAGTCTTTTCTCGTAGTTGTGGAATCCAGTGTAGGAGTCTGTCCAAGAAAAGTGGATTATTAATGTAGTTAAGGACTCTGTGGCCGCCATTTACCAAAGGTGTATTGAAGGCTTCTCTGAAGCGTGTCAGAAGTTAGGCTGTCTTTGTGCTTTTCCTGGTTTGCCTTTGTCTGGAGTTTCCATTTGGGGTGGGGAGAACATTGGTCTGACACCAGGATCATCTGTTTTCACAACTGTTCTAGAAGAGACAAGAACCTTGAATTTTTCTCTGGTCCTGGTATGTATAAAACGGGCTAGGAGGCTGTACTTGTCTTATATAGCTGCATTCCTTTTCCTCTACACCTTTCATTTTGAAGTCTGGATGGCTCAAACTCATTTTATTTGCTTCATTGGCATGTATTAGGGAAAGTATTAACACAAGCGATTTTTCTCGAGAAGAAAAAAAAAAGAGAAAAAAGTATTGTAAAATCAAGATGATGTATAAAGAAAAGTTGTTCTCTTCCTCTGAGTGTATTTGTCATTGCTTTGGATAGAAGACTGAAAGTATGAGAAAGGGACATCGATTTTAACTCTGAGCTATGTTGTGGTTATCTCCATAACAGGCAGGTTTTCTAGTGAATCCCAGTTAATCTAATATTGGATCCTTGGTGAAAATCTCCAAACCAAATAATAAAATAGGTAAAAGCTTTAAAATCCTTATCATAGCATGTGTGCACAGTGGAGGATTGGTGTCTTTCTTCTAAACAGAGCTTAGGAATCAGAAGAGCATGTTGGACTCAACAATGCTTCAAGTAGATGCAATAATAGGATGGTTTGAAGAGTGGGGATACTTGAAAGGAATCTCTTCATCTTCCATGTGAAATATAATCCTGAAGGAATTGATTTCCTTTTATGCTTTGATGTAAATTTGACTTATCTGTTTCTCTCAGATAAACATGGGTGATCTGAGGCAATTGGATATCAGCTCTTGGATTCTGCAGGCAGTGTGATTTTCATTCCTTGAGGGAGAGAAGGGAAAGGGAGGAGGCATTAGGTTATAAAGTAGTATAAGCTCATCCTTACATAGAGCTTCTTACAATACTAAATACATCTAAACCAAATCTTCTGCATTTCCAGCTGTTGTATTTTTCTCTGATTTCTATCGCTTTGTGTCATTCAGTGCTATCTGATCCCATTAGCCCAAATCCCTCTGCATGAAGTATGTAATGCTGCTCTAATAACAAAAAATGCCCAGTGGGGTTGTTCCCTGGGGGGCCTTGTACTGGAGGCGAGCTCCCATCACCTGACAGGGATCTGATGATCGCAGTGCTGTCTCTGGGATCAGAGGTGCTGGGCTGGCTCAGGCTCTCCTCCCAAACTCCATGGTGTTGGCTCTGTTTGCATTCCGTGCCTTTTCGTATGTCCTCGCTGTGACACAGGCATCAGGGGAATCACAAAGGCGGCAGATGGTCTGTGCACAGCTCCCTCAAGCGTAAAACAACATTTCTGTGCTTGTTGTCAGGACCTTAAATTGCACACTGTTCTGTTTGGTTATTTTCAAACCCTGTGTTGGCCAGAGGGGCTCGGATGAGAAATATTTGCATATCACAAAGTGGGAGCAAGGGCTGAATTAAAGTGGCAAGCAACTGGATTGAAACTAAATTCTAAGTGGAAGTTGTATGTGCTCATTTTTAACAAGGGTTTATTTTGTTATTTTTAATGAAAGCAATGACCTCTACTAGAATTGAACAAGACACAGGTTGTGTACAGTGTGTTTATGGGATTTTTTTGCTGCTTCCCCTCACCAAATATACTGGAGTTGTTAATTTTTGCACAAAGCCTGGACTCAACCCCCCCCCCCCCCATAATACTGTAACATCTACACCTGAAATGTATATTCAAATGTAGGCTAAAGAACGTTCCAAATGGGCTTATTATCCTTAATGTTCTTCTGCTGCAGTTCAAGTAAATGTAATGTATTAGTTGCTCATTGAATGCGCAGTACCACTTTTAAAAATTCACTTTGCTGTGCAGGATTTTTCCCAAGATACATTAGATAATGTCAAGTTTAAATCTGTCCGTGAGTCTACAGAGATTGCCATGCAGATGGAGCTGTGGAAAGCCAAATGAAAGATTTTCATATAAGCACACTGGGCTTAAACAAATCTGTTTAATTTGTTTTCCTCCCAGCCCCTGTTTTCAACCACTTGAATTCCTCAGATATTCAAAGTTATTTTGGAAGTGTTTAACACAGAAAGTGAAAATGCAGCCTGAAGATAAGGATTGTTATTTTAAGAGAGGAATATTTGGAAAATGGTGGGAACAAACAAAGGTACAAGTTCATTATGACATGAATTTAGTCTCAGACTAAATGGTTTTCTTCTGTGTCCATGCTAGGACAAAGAGATTGCTTCCCCCAGTTTGTCCTCCCCTTGCTGCATGAGGAAACTTCAGTTACCAAATACAGGATCTTGTGCATCTTCATGCGTCTTGGTACATAATGGCAGTTTAAACACTTTGCTTTGTGTAATTTTGTCAGCGGATGGGATAGGGAGAAAAATCTGATTCGGATGATTCCTGGATATTTTTATCAGGTCAGGGCTGTAATATTGGCCACTGGTGAGTGGTAATTTGTATTAGGGGAGATTTCTTGTCTTTCATAGCTCCCCTAGATTAGTGTACAGAGGATATTGAGAAAATGCTTGGGCTGAGGTTGGCCAGAGTCTCATGGTCAGTCACTAGGTATTTCTAAGGGTTTTCTGAGCTTCTGTATCTATCTGTGCATCATCCTGTTGCCCCAATGCAAGGAATTAATTGATCCAGTCAGGATAATAAGCTGCCAAGAATAGCAATCCTTTGGTAGATAGATATACAAAATTCATTTTATCTGTCCAAGCACTGATGAAATGCAGGACCTGGGCTGATGCTTTGCTAGTGTAAACCAATTCTTGTGTTTGGTAAAGATACTTTCTTTAGGCATTAAAAAAAACCACTCAAATTTGTCTCTTCAACGGGCTTTAGTACAATTACGTGGTAGTAAATGCATCAACAAATACTGGTTTTAGTTATTTTTTGAAATAGCTCTTAAAAAACATCCCAAATCTTGATAATTCATTGGAGCCTTCTGTAATTGTTTGGCATTTCAGTGTGTGCAGGCAGTAGAGCATGTGAGCAGCTGTAACCACGTTCATGCGGTCAGTTTTGCAAATACATGAAAAAACTTGCTTATGGGAGAGTCACAGCCCACTTGTGTTTACAACCTGAGACTGGTACAGTGAGTAAAAACAAGCTGGGATACTTGTAGGAACAACAAAAACCCAGGAAACCTTGAGAAATATTTGGAATCAAAATATTGTGTGTTTATGGCCAATGCAGTGCTAACAGAGCCAGGACATGTGGCATGTTAATGTTTGGGTTTGGTTTTTTAATGTCCACTTAAAACTAGTAACGTGGCTCAGATTTTTCAATACAGATCTCTTAGGTACTGGAGGTAGTTAAGTGTGTCATACTAAACACTCTTGGAGTTGAAAATGTTGCTTTGTGTGAGTATTTATGTCTTCTGAAACTCAGCTGTGCATGCTTTTTGTTCGCCGTTGAAATGCTGTAACCACAATTGAATTGAAATTGGTCGGTTCAAAGGAACTGATACAATTTTATCTGTTTACTCATCTAACTTACAGCAAGAAAAAGGCACAGACTCTGGACTGAGGGATGTTCACTAGTATGTTTGAAAATTTGTGTTTGATAATTGAAGTTAAATATCCTGAGAAAACCTCATAAACAGGGGTGAAATTCAACATGTAAAGTGCTTGTTTTCTTTTGTAGCCTTGTGTGAACTGTCTTGAAGATCAAACTTGTAAATCCTTCTATGTGAGTTAGTTAGCATTAGCAATAAGTGGCAAAGTCCATCCTGTTGTTAAGAAGTTGGATGCTGTATAGGGCAAATCCACCTTTTCACCCTATTGTTTGGCCTCTCTTCTTACCATTTCTGTAATCATCAATGATTGAGTAAATCCCCAAGAACATTTTGTGGTAGTGATGCAACCACACTTGCCATTTTGTGAGTGTGTAATAAATATGTATTAAATGGTACCAAATGAGCTTAGCAGAGATAATAGGTTGTGTGCTTTTCTCTAGAGGCAAGAACACCAGGTGTGGCCTGGTGTTGGGATTGTGGAACACAGGAATCAGTCGATGACCTCAGTTTTAAAGCACCAGGCTGGCTGCATTTGGTCTGCTCTGCTCTCATCTGGAATCTCTGCTGTATGTACAACTACAAACTCTTGGTTTATAAATTTACTTAAAATATTATAAATCTCCTACTGATGTAAGACTGCTCCTCCAAGGAAAGGTTTATTAAAGAAACAAATCTTACGTGAGAAGACTGCAGAGAAGAGATGCATTTTGCCATAGCTGTATGACTGAACCTATGGTGGTGGCTAGAAATTCTGAATCTTTTTTCCAGCCCCTGTGTTTGAGGAAGGGTTAGGTTGGAATGCTGCAGTTTTCTAAAGTAGTGTCTTGGAAGTGAGAGGAATGAGTCCCAGATTGAGCCTTCCTTTAGGAGAGGAACTGCAGGTCCTGAGGTGGATATCTGCAAGGAGTTTTAGCAGTGTTACTAGACAGAATATGTATATTTTAAAACCAAGATAACTGTGTTCTGATGGATTCCCCGTATAACACTTCCCAGGTGTTGATGGTACAGTTCATAATCTGGACCTGTGCAACTGTAGTTGCTTTTCTTGACAGTCTCAGTTCCAATTCTGTGTTATTGGCTTTTATAGCAACTGGAGAGAGCCAAGTGGCAGAGCAGTTTACTGTGGACGGATGCTGAAAATGTCTGAGACTAGATTGCTAGTTGGGTTTGAGTTATTTTTCCAGTTATTCTGTAGAAGAAATCTCCTTTGAAAACTGCAGCTGGGTGAGTGGAGTTTCTCCAGGGTGATCTGGCCTGGGCTGTGGCTGTGGGTCACTGCTTATCCTGGCTCCAGCTGCTCAGAGCACCGAGGAGAATTTGGGGTTCAGGCTGGCAGCACACAGGTCCTGCAGGGAGGGCAGGAGTGAGATTCCTGGTATTTTCTGATCTTCTGCCTGATAGCTGGGCAGGGTGAGTTTTCAGGCCTCTCCTGCTTGAAATACAAGCTTGGGGTATAAAATATTGTTAAGTAGGGCACTCCACAAGCCACCATGCTTGTCTGCTTCTCTGCTTTCTTGCAGTGAGCAAATACAGCTGTTCTTTACAGATGGCTTTGCTACTACCCTTCATATTGGGCCATGATCTGTTCATTCATTGACGTTGGTGGAGGTTTGGTTGTGGGTGAGTTCTTTGGAGAACAGTTACTATCCCCAACTACAGACAAAACCAAAATAATGAATTCTCCCACAAAATTGTGCCTCTGCTAACATGACTATAAAATGCAGTGATTACTGCTGCTGCTGCTGCTCACTCAGTGACTTGTGTGAAAGCTGGATGTTGGCTCATGGGGCACAGTTTTATGAAAAGTGTATTGGGAGTTGTGGGAAAGTTCTAGGGGGTTAAATGTGGATTTTATTTTGTTTGTCTGTTTCTTTTCCAGTAATGGTGATTTTAGTCTTTGTAGTATGAGGGAAGCATTAAGTTGTCAGGTGCCTTGAACTGTGTTAATCCTCTCTGGCTGGAACAATTAGGCACTGAGAATCCCAACTGGCGAATGGTTTTGGTTACTGTGCTTCTCAAGTACTCATAACAGAGCTTCAGGTCCACAGTCAGGAAAAACAGGAATTGCAAAGTTTAAAGTTTTCATTCTTCTCTCTCCCTTGCTGATGTTTTTGCTAATTTGACAGTGTTTTGAAGAGGCCAGAAAAGTGAACATGCACACCCTCCTCACTGTGTTTGGTTGTGTCTTGTTATCCAGTTAGATATTGAAGTGAGTATTTGGATTATTAATTGTTTAGGCAGGAGCAGAACTATTAAATATATGAATTCTTAAATATATGAATTCTTAAATATAAATTCTTAAATATAAATTCTTAAATATATAAATTCCCTTCTTTGTAGAAATGTTTTTCTAAAGATGTTTGCTGGATAAATCTTGTGTTTTATTTTAATTAAGATGAAATTATGGAATCAAATTTAGAAGGAGGAAGATAATTTGCTCAGGGTAGCCCCATTTTCTTCTTAAAATGGTACTTGGGCATTATTTGTAATGGTATTTTTCAAGTACTTTCTGGATAAAATGTACTAAGGAAACAGCATGGCGCTGTCTGTAGCAGTGCCTCAAACTCATGAAAAATCTACACTTAAGGGAAAGAAATAGGAAAGAATAGGCAGGCTGAGATGAAAAGTTATTGATCCCTTTGATCTCACCAAAAATCAGTGGGGGTTTTGACTTGTATGTTATTAGTAGCAGGAACTGACTTTAGCTAAATAAAATTAGCTGGTTTTGGGGGAAAACCCAAAACCAGGTGGCGGTGAAAAGTGGCCAAGTGAAAAAAAAAGTGTAAGTTATTCTGGCTTAAAAAAAGAGGGTTTGTGGTCAGTGGGAACAAGGAAATAACCTTCACTTTTTCCTTTTGAAAAGTGCCTTTTTCAATACTAGTGCAAGTGCTTCACCTTGAGATGTGACCTTTGCGGTGAGCAGTTTTCTGAAACATCTTCCATGTGATGTGCCCTGTGGCACTGGCAATGAAAATGCAGTGTATTTTTAAATACTCCTAAAATAGGGATTGCTAAACTACTTCTCTGAAAGCATCTTCCCTTCATTTCACCAGAAATTACCAATTTGAGCAGTCAGGTGTACTGTATTGCTGTTTCTGCTTAGTGTTTTTAGATCTCCAAACTGAAATGCCATTTGAAGGGATTGTGTGTTGCTCAGTAATGTTAGTGTTGTTCTAATGTCATAATCTCTGTGTGGAAAGCGAGAAATGTCCGAACTGTAGATAAGTGGTCTAATAGACAGCAGAAGATCAACCTCTCAACTCAGCATGTGCCTTTCACGTATTTGGCTTATTTTTGCTCCTATTGTGCAACCACTGCTTAAAGTTGTGTCAGGCTGCTGTGGTCAAGTTCCTTTTTTGTTTAGGGTTCACCTGGTTACCTGACATCAAAGCAATTTCATTCTAGGATGTTGGATGTTGGTTTTTTAGTATGTGGAATACCAAACTCGGCATGAGCTGCAGAAGTGAGCTGCCTTGGAGCAGAGCATTGAGTCCCAATCTTGCAGATGTGCAAGTTGCACTCACAATTTCAGCTCCTTAGGTTCAGAAACGATTCTGTGGAAAGTTCTGCCCAGTGTTCTGCTATTTGGAGTATCTATGTGGAGAACTCTAAGGAGCCCTGGTCTTGGAATGGGTTATTCAGTTATCCTTTAAGTATTGCTGGAGTGCTGCTCGAAGAGCTGGCTGTGCTAGAAATGGCACTCTGCAACAGCACAAAAGTGATCCGTAACACAAGTAACCCTTTGAGACAATGTGGTAAAGGAAAATAGTGAATCTGTGTGTTCAAGATCATCCAGTTGTAGAGTTTAGTGGAGTTCTCACATCTGCAGTGCTGATTTATAGGCATCGTCTGTGGCGAAAGGCAAAGTCATCACAGACGTTAAGTGCAGCATATGGTTCTGTATAATAAAATTCAACTCGTGCTCTCTGCTTTAGCCTCTACCGTATGGTTTTGACTTAATTTGTAGCCATTTGTTACGCCAGATAAGTTTAAGAAAAAGTTACACAGTGATTTATTATTTGAAGAAAACCTCCATGTTTCCTACCCTGTCATTAATGAACTTTGATCAAATTATTTGATCAGTCTACCAAAGTTGTATGGGTTTACCTATTAAACAGTTAAACAGCTATAAAATAGCTATTAAACAGTTCTGTTAAAGGTGTTAATAGCGCAAATAAGCATATAGTTTAGCTAGTCAGAGATAATCTGATATGGAAAACTTTGTATGTGATTCTCGTGACAGGATGAAAGAGTAACTTGGAGTTTGTTTGGTAGTAAAAGTACTTAATATTTTTTAGAATAGCTGTGTGGGGGTTGAGCGTGTGTGTTTAAATACTTCTACATGTCTACTCTGAGAAATGAGGGGTCAGACCTGTCTCTCCAGGGCTTTGAACATAATTCAGGTAATAGTTCCATGTTGTACCTCATCTTAATTTGAATGCATAGGTCAAAGTGAATCTTTCAGTTGTGTAATGTAAATGGTGACATTTGAGTATTTTTGTTAACTATCGTACATGAAAATATAATACTGAAGAAGTAAGAGTTGCCTCATTAGGCTGAAATATGGGCGTCGATTGGTCTAGCAAAGTTTCTGTGCTTATGAAATACAGGAAATGTATTTTTATTTTTCTCCTGTTAGCAAGAGATTCTGTTAGTGATTCCTTCATGGATCTTTAGGGGGGTGCAGGTAGTCCTGACTGCTCTGCTTTCTGACAAATTAATTTGGTATGCTTTACCTTTGGTGGAAGATTAAAGGGGAAAATACTCTGGTGTATCAGATTTTCCTTGGAGGCAACCTGTGACTTAGTAGTTTGGAACAAATGCTTTCCATGTGGAATAGGCAGTAAAGGGCTCCTTCTGTAACTGTGAGTGATAGTGAAAGAGTGCTTGTCACCTGATGCTTTGTTCCTTTAAGTATTGTGCATTTAGGGTATTTTATATTCTGTGTAAGTGTGTACAGAAATGCTTTTAGACCAACAAGTTTGTGTTAATATGAGCCTAAAAGAAAAGTCCTTATCTGGTGTAAATTTGATGTTTGTTGGTGGCTGTAAGGTAACACAGCTAGATGTGGTGTTAATACAGGACGAACACGCTTTCACAGGTGCTGGTTAGATTCTCCTTTATTTCATTTAGAATCTTCCTGACTGACAAGACGGGATTTCTTCACCGTGGCTTTTTATTTAGCATTTATTACATGTTGACTGGCACTTTTCACTTAAAACAGCAGTGTTAGCTGGCCCCTTGTAACTGTATGAACATCTCAAATGTGAAGAGTTGAATCCAGTGCTTTGAACAGATAGCCAGAGCGCTGAGTGCCAGAGGTGGTGCTAATGTGGGCAATGGCTTCCTGTATGCCTGAAGCCAGATTTTATCTTTATACTTTGTACTGGGATTTATAAAATGTGATTGAGCAGTGTTTTTCTGGATTTGATGCATTTGGAAGGCAATTTTTCTTCTGAGCACGTCCACGTGTGTTGTTTTTGGAATTTGAAGGTGCCTGTCCTGGTGGGAAGTCAGTAATAAGCATAATAAGAAAAACCCAACCCTGTTCTTCAAATGAATTCATAAGCCCACTGGAACTCCTTGAGTTTGATGGAAAAGTGACATTAGTCAACAAAAACTGCATTCTAGTCTCACAGCTCATGTATTTTTTGGCACACTGCCATGTGCAGCCTGCCTGCTGCACAGCAATATTGGGAACATCTGGAAATAAATTCGTGGGTAAAAGTGAAAATTAATTATGTGCCTAACTCATCTCTACATGCAGTAAATGATGATATGGAAGTATTCTCTCTGTTAAATGCTAGGCAGGTATTGGATTAGGTGAAGACAAAATTGAAGGAAATTGAATGTTTTGGTACTCCCAAGGAGCTCGAGCTCAAAGACTTGCCAGTCCTGGGAAAGAATAAACATCGGCAGTGGGGCTGCTCCAGTGCATAAGTGCTTCCCAGGAGTAGAAATACTGAAAACTGTACTTGCAACCTTGAAAAGGAATAATATCACCCTGATGCGAGTTCTGTTCTTAGTTTGTAGATGAATATGCCTGAGTAGCTCAAGGGGTAATTGAAATTGGATGACTGAAGAATGGGGTTGCACGGAGGAGCTCTTGGGGTAACATTCAAATGCTGTGGTTAGCTCTGTCTCGTGTTTATCTATATTTTCTTCCTTCACTCCCTTGAAATACCAAATATTCCCTGTGGTCTAATGAGATGCTGCTGTCCTAACTTCCCTATGTTTGCTGTTGAGTAATATTTTCATGCTCATCATTTCAACAAAGAAAGATGTCGAGGCAAAGAAAGGCCCTCAAAATGAATAATGAGCTGTCTTTCTATTAAGTTCGTGTTGAACACTTAATATTATTCATTCTCTATGCTCCAACTGTGCTTGTAATGTTGTCTGATAGTGAAGTATGAGCTTCATACATAAGAACATGAGACTCTTGCAGTGTGAGAGCACAAGCTCTCCTGGGACCAGATCAGGGTGTGGAGGTTCTGGTGGCTTTTTTTTTAGAGCTTTGTTTGATATGTGGAGTTTCAGAGACGTTTTCAGTGACATTTTTGAGCTCTGACAGAAGAGGGAGTATCTGGCTTTACTTTTCAAGACGAAGCAATAAGCTCAAAATGTGTATGTGTACTTTGTTAGCAATACCTACTGAAATTTCCCCAAGTGCTTTGATTGAACATCACGTGTAGCAAACTACAGAAACAGAATGATTCCTTACTTTTATTGCTTTTGACTAAAAAGGGGAGATAGAAAAGGGTGTGTTTTATTCATTGATCATTGAGAATTGTATTGGCATGGGTAGAAGCACTTTTAATCTTTTGTCTCTGTTCCTTTGTTAGGCAACAGCTGCAGTCATTTGAAGTCAATTGTCCATTAAAGCACTCTTTTGGCTTTTGACAAATTGCATCAAACTGCCTCCTTCGGGGAGACACAGCCCTGAGTAGTTGTGCAAGTTTATTCTTGTTGTCAGAGGCAGAAATTGCCTGAATTTCAGAAGTTGCATGCACAGAGGGCAGCAGAAATAAGCAAAGGGAAGCTTTATTTCTGGTCAAGTGCAAGTAGAGACATAAGAAGCCTGTCCTTGTTTGGTTTGATGGCACAAAATTGCATTTTCACCCATATTTGTTTCAAATACTTGTCAATCTGTAATAATTTGAGTAACTTTTAGAACCATGGAAACATTCTTGGATGAGTATCAGTCCCGTGCTTGTGTGTCTCTCCCCTGGGATAGTCCCCCTTACCTGGAAAATGAGGAACTCAAACAGGGGCAGCACTGGGAGGAAAGTTGAGATGAGAAATTTAGAGATAGAACAGAGGCAGTCAGTTCTTTAAGCTTACAGTTATCAAAAGTCACTGCTGACTTTAAAGTGTGCATCTTGGACACCTACTGTAGAGTACATGTAAAATATTCACATTGCTCAAGCAATTAGTTTACTATGAAATGGATATGTCTTACCAGCTCAGAATGTAACCTTAATTAGCACAGGAAATTTAGTCAAAATGTTCTATTCTTATGAAAATTTTATTGCCTGATCTCATTAGTCTGTTTTGTCTCATTTCTATGTTCATTTAATGGATTGGAAGCCTGTGTTTTCCCTAAATATGCTTTTAAGAGAAGCAATATCAGTTCAGCTCTTGTTCTTCCTACAGTTTGTGCATGGGCAGGGACACTGCCCAGGGCATCTCAGCTCTGCAGAATGACTGAGTAGGAATTTCGTGAGTGTTGATAAGTAGTCAATCCACAAGAGGTCAGCTGTGATTAGGGCTGTGAGGAAAAACTGCAGAGGGGAGGAAAGACAACTTGAGCATGTGGCACAGGGAGAGTTTGAGCTGAGAACAAACTGCCAAATGAACAAGCCAGAACGAGTAAAACAGTAGGTTTTGGAGGAGAGCAGAGTCATGTCTGTACTTTGTGCATTTGCCAGTCATTGCTGGTAGTAGGATCTCTGCTGCCATAAAACAATGGGTATATTCTTTCAAGAAAAGTGTCTTTCTTTGATATTTAAATTTTTTTTGTGCTTGGGGAAGAAGGTTGCTCCAGCTTTTTGCAGGTAGTATCTTGTGTGCAGGTGTGTGTCCAAAGCAATAAAAACAACCTGAGTAACCCTTTTAGGAGGCAGAGATGCAAACAGAGCTTGACAGAGTTATGTGCCTCAGGCTTTCTTAGCAAAGAAAATCTCCCTCAGGGGGCCCTAGGGGCAATTAACAGGGAAAAAAAAAAACCCAAACCAAACAAAATTAAAAAAAAGAAAGGACCCAGATGTAATTCATTCTCACAACAAATATTTACAAAATCCTCAGCCTCAAAAAGGTGTTTAGACAGTGGAATGTTTTCTTATTTACGTTCAAAAAACTGCATGCAGAAGAGAGAAATCCTTACTGGCCCTTAATAGACTTCCTTAAGAAAAATTTGATCATGTGAGACAAGATGGGACAGTCTTTGTTGGTTTTTGTCGGATTTCTGTGAAAAACAGAAAAACTCACGGGGTTTTTTTAAATGGACTCTAATGAAAAAGTGTACTATTGTCCACAGAGTCTGTCCAAAAGCTGAAGGCAGCTGCATCATGGGGATGGTTGTGGTTGGAAGGCACTTCTGGAGGTGGCTGAGTCCAACTGCTCTGCTTGGAGCAAGTTAACTGGGGCAGGTTGCTCAATGCTGTGTCCAGCTGAGTTTTGAATATATATATATATACTTTGAATATAGCAGCAAGTTTGGGACTTGACAATCATCCTGATGCTTAAGGAAGTTCTGTCTCTGATGCAGTCTGTCTGAGCACTTCTCCAGCCTGGAGAGGTGTCTTTGAAAGTTAGCACCACCAGCTTTTCTATCAGCCAGTCTTCCTAGTTTGGTATCTCCAAAGTGGTGAAGGCCTATGTGATCCCATCATCAAGGTGGTTAGTGAAGGACGGCAATATTTGCCCCAGTTTTTGCCCCTGGGCTCTACCACTGCTGGCCTTTGTGCTGCTGACAACAACACTTTGAACCCAGCAGCTGAGCTAGTTTTCAATCCAACTTACCCACTCTGAACTTCAGCCTTTTGTTTGTCCTCTTTGCACATTTTACCTTGGCAGTAGAGATTGTTGTTGTGTAACTTCACTGCCAGCATCAAATTACAGAGGTTGAAATGCATCCTCTACTTTTAGCAAGTTTAGAGGTAGGTGCCATTGTATAACAGGATTTCTTCAGCCCCTCTGGAAAGGAATTTTAATTAATGCTTTAGGTGGTATTTAAAGAGTGTGAACTTTGGCAACTTCTTGAACATTTTCAAGTGGTTTAAAAACATCCATACTGACTTGTGTTTTCAGAACTCGGCACTTGAAATATACTGAAATATAACAGCCTGAGAAGCACAAGTTGAGGATCAATAGTGATGAAATAATTTTAATAGGCAGGAGTATTTATTTAGCAGCAAACCTAAGGGCTCAGCAGTTACACTAATGTGTAGTGAAAAACCTCAGTTCCTAAAATGTCAGATGATGTTCAGAAGTTGACTGTCCTGAAATCATTTCTGGAGTGCAGAAGCACAAAGCTGTTGAATACTCTCTTGTTCATGTAGAAGATATAGTTTTAAAAGTTTACAGTAGTCACAAATGCGGTGTGAAAGTACTTTTTCTTCATACTTTTCAACAAATATTATCTTAAATGACTTGAAACTGCAACTGAAGAGCAAAAGGGAAACTAGGAGGCTGGGAAAGAGAGGCACACCTTTTCAAGTGTTTCTTTTTTTGTTTCTTTCAGTCACTTTTTAAGTGTTAGTCGATAGATCCATAATCATGTTACACAATGAAATGCATAATCTTCTCATTTATTGTAGGAGCAGTATTTTTTAGGCCAAGGAACAAGTTAAATAAAGATGAAACTCTCAGCTAGAGGGCTTGGGTTGGGCAGCTGAAAGCTATTGGAAAGGACGGTTGTTTGGTTGTTCGTCTTCTGGAATAGAAAATGGATTAGGGAAGGCCTGATGATGCAGCGCATTGAATTTCCATGAAGGAGCAAAGGTAGGGAAGATCTAAAACAGGGACAATTATGCCCAGGAAGGAAGGGGATAAATCAAGGTAGTTTAATTGCTGCTTCAGTGTTGGTTGTTCTCTCTCTGTTAGCAGAAGCAGGGGTGGATTTTCCAGTTGACTTGCTTTGATTGACTGCGAGCCACTCACGCTGTGGCTAAGTGACACTGCTCATTAAAGATGGGTCTGCAGTTCCTGAACGAGTGAGGAGTGTTGCACTAAAGTCAATGTTGTCACTTACCTATAACTCATTTTTAAATGTTCTTGCTAGCAGTAAAGAGCAAAAACGGTGAACAGAGGGCTGGTGAGGTATTTTCAAGACATTCAGGTGCTCAGTCTGACACAGACTAGCATTGATTTGGTCTCTGTCCTTTTACTTTGGGCTGTTGCTTTTGGGTTTTATTTTACTTCTCCTCTGATCAAGTGAAAAAATATCCCATCTCTCCTAGTAAACACTTCCACATCTCCATTAGACCTCATATAACGTGGTTTCCAAACCGCAGTGCTGTATTTCAGTCTTCTCACTTAAAAGTTAAGATTATTATCATAGAAATATTTTATTCTTGAGGGGTTCTGGAATTAAGGGCGGTTTTTTTGCAAAGCTCTTCTCTTTAGTAAGCATTGATGTTGATATGATATTTTATGAAATTGATAATGATAATGATTGGTAATGTAAAACTAACCAGGTATTGTTTCACGTGGGCCCACTAGTATTTTTGTATAAACCCTTAACTGTTATGTTTGGCATAAAAGCACCTTCGCCCTTCTCTTTCTTTCAAGTCCACTCTGGCAAAGGTTTATTATCAGAGAGTCTGCAGTGCTTAAGAACACAAGGAAAAATTTAGGTCTTCTGGAAGAAACAGCCTGTTAGCAATCCAGATTTTTGGACAAGTTGAGGTCAATATGAAGATGAATTTTTGAAGTCTTTGAAATTATAGCCATCGGATAACATCTTCTTTCTTGTGTTCTTGAGTATATTTTTACACTGAGTAGAATTCAAGTCATATTCTTAATTTGGCAAAGGCAGGCATGGCTGAGACAGTAACTGGCTGCTGGAATAGCAAAAAGAATACATACAGTAGAAGTACTGCTTCTCTGACTAGAGGGTTGCTTTATTAAACCATTTCTTAAGTATCTCCTTTAATTAAAATTGTTCTAGCAGAGTGTTTACTTAGATTTGGTACCTAATTATGCTGTAATTGTTCATTGATATGAAAATTTTGAAAACATATGTTTAAATCCGACCAAATAAAACAATTGTGATTATTCTTATACAACCATCAGCTAATGATGATCTTAACTTCCAGAGATGGGATCATAAGCCTAATGTGCCGCAGTTTGTTTGCTTCCATCTTTGTCTCCTTTTGTATAGAACACTAGGGCACAGGAAAAAGATTAAAGACATGGAAATAACTCCATGAAGTTGTGCTTTCCTGAATGTAGTGATGTGCTGCTTATTCATAGAGTGGAAGGTTGCGACAGATGTGGGTATCTGAAGTGTCTGGGTTGTTTGTGCAACTAGCTAGAATGGCATTTGTTGAAGTGCCCCCATCAAGGTTCAGAGAAATTCTGTACTTGAAGTAAGCCATTTATCTGGTCTCTTAATACCTGGCTTGAAAACCCTTAGAAATATTGAATATAAAAACTTAAGGTCCTATATGTGATAACTTGAAAACCATCTGCCATCTATATAGCAGGGACAAGAAACTTGAATGCTTCATTTTCATGGTCATAGTTGCAAACCAGGCAGAGAATGCACAGTCACTGGCCTTTTTGGTTAACAACGCTAATTTCAGGCGTCTTGATGTATTCTGTGACGGCGTCCAGAAAATTATCCTTAAAAAGGCAGTTACTGCCAAGTTAATGGTGAATATTCAGGAATCAGTATGCTCCTTTCTTGATACTACTTTGATTAGGTACCATGGTCAAAACTTTTTTCATTTGTTTTCATACTCAATTTGGGAAATTGTTCAATTGCCCAAATTTCTGGGGGGCTGAAATATATATTGCAGTGAAAGGTACTTTGTGAAAGTTGCAAAGTGTAGAAGAAGCTGGTCATTTTGGGCACGGAGTACGAAACTGAAGACTTGGGGCATCTGCCTTCCCCTTTATTTGCTGCTGTTAAGGCTTTTGGTGGGGTTTTAGTCTCAGGGTAGGGAGGCGGCAGCAGACTGGGAATAACACAAATCCAGGCAAAGAACTTCTCAGAAGAGTGCTGCAGCTGAGCATGTCTATCCATGGAATAACAGAATAATATTTCTGTCCATCCACAGAAATAACAAAGTGTGCATTTTTCTTATTAGAGAGTCAGGTGACTGTAAAGACTGACAATCATAGTAGTTTTAAATTTGAGCTTTTATGAGATTAATTTGTTAATTTATGTCCTCTGTAAGTATCCAGTAGCACTGAGCTGAGGTCGTACAGACAGCAGTGATGACTCTGGTCCTCATTAGTCCTTAGCCTGTGAGGTCAAAGCAATGAAGCTTGGTAGCAATTTTGCAAGAGAAGTTTGAGATGGAAGAGTTGTTTTCAGCTTTGGGCTGGAAGAGCCAGCCCTGTGCTCTTGCATCCCCCAATGCTCACTGTGAAAGTAAACACTGTGCAGTGGAAGACAACTCTTTTCAGAGTGCTTAGTGCAGTTGGAAATACTTCTGAAAGATGTTTTCTGAGCTAAGAGTGGAAGCAGGGTTTTACTTATATGAAGATTATTAGTGCTCTGTTATATCATCACAAAATACAGTGATGCTGCCCTGCAGGCCAGAGCTTTTCCAAACTGTGCTGTGTCCGTGCTGCAGGGCTGCTTAGATATGAGTTGTATTTAGCAGTAAATGTGTTGTGAATTTCTGTATATGAAAATCTATTTCATGTGCCTGCACTCTACTCTTTACAGGTGCTAGTACTGAATCTGAAACAAACACAATACCCAAATGAACCAAAACAATCAACCAAACAAAAAAACCACCAACAAAAAAATCCCCCAAACCAACCAACTAAAAACCAACAAAAAAAAAAAAATCCCTCAAATCAACCAACCAAAAAAAATCCCCCAAACCAACCAAACAAAAAGCCAACCAAATGAAAAAACAACCAAAAAAGAAAAAAATCCCCCAAACCAACCAAATGAAAAAACAACCAAAAAAGAAAAAAATCCCCCAAACCAACCAAATGAAAAAACAACCAAAAAAAGAAAAAAATCCCCCAAACCAACCAAATGAAAAAACCAGCCAATCCCCAAATCAACCAAAAAAACTTCAACAAAACAAAGCAAAAATATCCCCCAACCAACCATAAAACAAGAAACCAAAACCCACTCAAATAAAATCCACAAACCAAAAAATCCCCAACCAAAATCCCCAAAATGAGCAAATGAAAAACCAACCAAAGAAAATCCCAAACCAACTAAACAAAATCCCAACCATACAAAAAAGCCACCAGACAAATCCCGGCCCCACAAAAAACAAAGAAGATGAAAAATTCCAGTGAAGAAATGACCTTAAGGGACGAAGACTTTTCTGTGAGCTCATCTTCGTTTGTGTAATGTTCCTCAAATAGATGATTTGTAATGAAGTAAACAGGTGGTGCTTGACCCTCCCTTTTTTGACCGAGTTGAGAATATTCAAGCATTTACATTTTTATTCACTAGAACTAAACCTGAAATAAGGCACATCACTCCTTGATAAGAATTTCATGTTAAGAGTCAACATTGGATGAGATCCTAGTGGTGAAACTGAATGTTAGCATGTGTTTAGGCTTTCAGCCTGGCTATCTGGAGATGGAACTCTGCTTTTTCTAGTTTGTAAAGGCTGGTACCCTGAAAAGGCTTTCAAGAAAGGAGAAGTTATACTTATAAAATGCCTAATCAACGAAAGGCTGAAAGGCCGTATGGCAATTTCCATGTAGAGAGGAGCAAATTTTACTTTGATAAAAATGATCGTGCTAATGAACAGTAACCCATGAATAACAGCAAAGATTAGTCCCTTTTAATCAACCCAAAAAACATTGGAATTGGACACTCCCAGACTTAGTTCAAAGATGAGTGGCTCTCCTATATCTTGCTGTCATCTCATTTAAAAAAAGGCATTTTGTAGCTTGCAGGGAAGATGGATTTGAGGATTCATGCCTATTGTTTATTGCAAATATAATCTGTATGCATGTATCACCCGTTGTACTTAATGCTGGTGCATAATGCCCTGTGGTTATTCCCTAGTGGATTCCTCTGCTGAGACTAAGGTTTAGAGAGAATATTCCAGCAATTTTGTGGTCCCCTGCCAGGTTAGTAATTTAAGGAGTGAGCTTCCTGAGCTCATTGTAGGAGAGGAGTTGTCTTACTCCTTCCAAAACTAAGCAAATAGCTATCTGCCTAGTTGTAGTCTATTTGTATCTTTGGCAGCTCCGTTTTTTAATTTCAAGCATTTGTTCAGCTCTTATTTAAGATGATCTTCAGGAGTGAAGTGATTGTTTAGTTAACTTCATCATGTTGTGGATGAAGACTTTGGAAGACAGTTGTCTCAGTCTGAGAACAGATAAAAGCTTCTCGATAATGAGGAGAAGTAACAAGGCTCAGCATGCTGGAGTGCCTCTTATCAACAGCAGCTGATGTATTATGAAACAATTTACCGTCTGTAATGTCTCTGGAGGGCCGTTTTGTGCTGTGACTGACAACTGGGGAGCCCTCTTGGTAAAGCTTTCCAAGAATGCCCTGGATGGTGTAGGACTTTTGTCTCCTGTGCAGAGAAACGATTCATTTATTCCAGTGGAAGTATCATCTTCCCTCTGACCTCAGTGCATTTTGCATTAGGGAGAATGATTTTTCTAGGGGAGCTGGAGCTGATTGCTTTCTATGAGGTTTGGAACGAACCTTTGCCAGCACTATGTCGCTTATTACAACTGCATCTGTGACTTTGGAAAGGCTGGGAAAGAAGGGAAAGGGAGAGAAGTAGTTTTGAGTATATAAAATGAGTGTTTTATTGTTTTTCTAAGAAAGAGTGATGAAGTTGTTAGCAAATCATTGTTAAAGCACTTGTACAGTGTGGTTTCCCTGATATGCTGTGTTTTCTGTAGCAGAATCACAGGAGTCCTAAGTATATTCAATGACAAAATTACATTTATTATCAAGAAAACACTGTAAATTGTATTCTGCAGCCCTAGAGCCAAAAAAACCAAGCATGAACAAAGGTGTTATTCAAAAAGGCTGCTAAATAGAGAGATGAGAGTAATTAAATAGTTAAGTCTTAAACATGCAGGTATTTAAATAAATGCATTGCTGTTTTACTTAGAGGGGGGAAAAGCAAACATGAGGAACTTTAAAACTGAGGTAGAGGCGACATCTAAGACACAAAAATCCTTGAAAATTTTGAACAGAATTTGGTACATAGCACAAGTTATGTACACAAAGTGGTAAGAGGTAATTAAAAGGTCACATATAGGCCTGGCTTTCAACTTCATTTGTGGTTAAACTTTGCTAATTTTCTCTACTTGGTAAAAGCAGGGATGGAATGACAGACTGCAGAAATAGCCTGGGAGATCAGAGTGGGCAACCACCCTAAACTGATATCATGTGGAAAGAAACGCCTGGATTTTCTGTTCAGATCAGTCACAAACAATTATGTTTCGTGTCAATGTTGATGGAGGAGGTGAAGAATCTGGTTCTGGTCCTCTGGATTCACACTAAAGGAATTTTTGATATACTTTTCTTAGCTTTCAGGGTAAATGTAGGATTTTTGAATATTTATGAGCTGCTTATCAAGTTTGTGTTGTGGAAGATGCTCTAAAAACTCTATTACTGTTTCATCAAATCATTAAACTATTTGCAGGTGATAGTAAGGATTAGCTGAATGATTGACTTATCCCTGTTTTACAGACACAGCACCTAATATTTACTTCATTTTTTTTTTCTTAAATCAAAAACCAAAATAGGAGGGGAAGGAGGAGAAGAAAAATAATGCCCGCTTGATCCTTTGCAGTCAGTAATTCCATGTTCATTTTTCAGCCCTGATTTCTTTCCCCCACCCCATTATTTGGTTCATTGTTTCAATGTATCCTATTTCCTTGTATTTTCTCCTCGATGCAAACTGCCAGGCTGAAATAATAACTAGGCAAGTAGATTACACTCTAAAAATATTCTCGTTACGAGATCTTGGTTAACTCCCAACCACAGTTCACATCAGGGAAACATCACCAAGAACAGGAATTGATTCAGCCTCTGGAACAAGCCATCATATAAAATGCCATGGGCTTTTCTCAGCCCATAAAGTAAAGCAGAAAGAATGCAGAGACAGAAATGATTTGTCCGGAGGGTTTAGGATGATGGAAACAGTTCCAACAGCTATTAGGGTGTGGTTGTTTTCCAGTTTACTGGTCACCTTTTCTTCACACTTATGACATATAATTTTGGTTGTTGTCCACTAAAGACAGTGCATGGTTTGGTGTTCTGAGTTCTGGGATATGTGCGTGCACTGAACCTAAGTGTTATGGGGCTTGCCTGCCTTTGCTCTCTCTGGGGGATAGTTTATATTGCCTTTCTAGCCTAATTTTCTGTTTCTTCAAAGTTTTCTTTTGCTTTATTTATTTGTTAATAATACTTGACCATAAGTATTTGTTCACGTAAGTGCACTATCAAGGCTGGCAAAAGCAAATTGGATCTAGGGCACAAATAACCTGAGTTTCATTTGCGTACTCGCAGTGTAATAAATAGTTCTCTTGTCCCCAACTTCCCTTTCACATGTTGAAAGCACTTTGTAGCTCTGTGGAACAAAATGGTTTGGCACCATGTCAGGGTCCGCAAATATATGCGGGGAACTTGATGGTTCGTTTTTGGGATCTCAAGGCACAAAAGACACAGCGGGGGACAACTCAGTTTGCTCAATCCAAAATGCAGCTTTATTTAGTGCCAACAAATGCGATAGAGGGAGTTTGAAGGGAAATAAAGGATAGCGAGAAAAGAGAAAGAGGGAGTGCGTTATAGCTACTAACAGAGAGACGAAATCCTCATGGTCCAGCCAATAGATCTGTCTTCTTCTGTGGGGAGATCTCAAAGTCTGTGATTAATTCAGGGGTCCTTATAGTCCTCTTTGAAGCAACAGGCAGTTGGCCAAACAGGTGGGGGAAATCATCACAGCATGTTCATTTAGAGAACTCAGAACATGTCAGCCGTCAGCAGGTACAGTGTCAACCAGAACGAGTCAGCAGGCGCGGTCACTTCACCGTGACTTGCCCATTGTTTCTGCTCAGGTTCTGATGTTCCGATAGAAGTGCGTGCTGGGTTTTTTCCATCGAACACACCTGCAGGCAGCACTTGGCCAACATCCCACCAACCTCAGCCAGGCCAGAACTCCTGTGTTGAGATTTTAAAGTCCCTTTTAGGGGTTTCAGTCTCTGTCCTTGACGATGGTCGTGAGGCAGATGAGGGATCTTCAGACCGTCTCTTACACCACCCTGTGACTCACGATTGTTGTCAAGAGAGCTCCTTCAGCAGGGTTCCGTAGTCTTGCGAAGTCTTCAGGACTCGTCCATGTTAGTAGCATATCCCGGAAAAAAAAAGAGACAGTAGAGAGTGTGTGTGAAAGAAAGAGGAAGAAAGAGGAAAAAATAGAAAAAGGAAATAGAAACAAAACAAAATGAATCAATATTGATTATAACAAATTCTTCAAAATAAACAAAACAAATCATAGAAGTCCTTAAAGTTATAACAATTTTCAAACAAAAGCTTAATTTTGTTTACAATATAACATAATTAAAACAAACAACAATAATCAAAACAAGCAACCAACAATTTCAAATTAATCTGCTATTGGAGGTCTAATTTTCGCTGTTTGGGTAGTACGTCTCGTGTCAATAACTTTGGGAGTGTCTCTTGCAAAAGGGGTCTTGACTAAACTGTGTGCTTCCATTATAGATGCCAAGTGTGTCAACTTCTTCATCATTTTCCAATTTAGGATGTATAAAATGACTGATAAGACAAAACCAATCAAAACCAAAATCAAAAGAACAACAATGGGATGACACACTTTGTTCAGGATACCTGTGGCAGTAGGTGACCACCCAAAAAGGGTATCCCACCACCTGTGTTCAGCATCTTTTCTTACCCTTTCCATGACATGATGTATTTCTCTCACATTGTGATGAATAGTTACCAGGGTTTTCTCTCTGTTTTTCTTCATCTTTTCCAAAATCTCATTTAAGTCCTGATGAAGCAACAATTGCTTCACTAAAGTAAAATTCATCCCAATAAGGGGAGGCAATAATTTGTGCATCACTGTATAATCAGATTGCAAAAGGTGATAAGAGGTAACTGGGCCTATGTACAAAAAATCACATCCTGTAATTGTAGTAAAGTTACAAACACAATAATTTGAGTGATTCTTAAGATTCACTACTATTTCTTCTACAAACACTACATCACAAGCAGTTTTAAAGCATGCACACCCATTGCCTATATATATTAGCACTGTTTCAGAAGTCTGGTTAGGGTGAATTTCAAAGTGGCAGATATTTTGTTCTGTGTTCAAACAAATGTCTTGAGCTATGATTGCATTAACAATATCAAGTGTACCAAAACATTACATATGGTTATTACAAAAGCTGTAACTGTGTTGGTATTGGGGTTATAGGTAAAGTTGACCAATTTCTACCAGAATTGGAATTCCTTTTCAAAATCATTTGCATTGTCCCAAATTATTTTCCGAATTTCAGTAGGAAAAGTGCCTTCTTCTTCCCTTATGTTTGAGGCAACAACTGTCTGCATCCAAAGCTGTGTCTGGATGCAGCTAAGAGCCAAAAAAACACTGTTTTGTGTAGCACCAAGAGCATCAATTATCATTTTGTGATCATTCACATTCACCTTTTCCCAATTTGGTAATATGTTTGATAGCAACCACTGATGTGTCCCCAAAGCCAATAAGGATAACTGCAATGGTTTCTGTAATTTGGTCAAATCCCTAGTTTTGGCAGCCAATTTTTTCATTAATACTTCTAAAAATTCCCAATTTAAAATATTTATCATGGTTCATATGGCCTTCATGTCCCTCGGAGTTCTCCTGTGAAAAGTAAGCACAACAGAATCTGCCACCAGAAGGCAGAAAGTTAGAATGATGGAAATTCTCCAGTGTGCATTTATTCGATACTCTTTCCCTAGAGCATCAAAGGTTACCCATGGGTATTCGTTCAGAGGGAGTTTTAGCACTAGTGGTACCTCTCCCACTGTGGGGAAGTCCACCAAAACACGTTGTCCAGGGTAATGTGCTGGATTCTTGGAATCACTTGGTCCCCGTAGTGAGGGGAATATGCTTAGAGCTGTTGGGCCAAAAGGAAAAGCATCAGTAAACCAAGGAATTGCTGACTGTTTGGGAGAAAAGGGAGGGGTAATGACTGAGGCAGGTTTGTCTTGGATGCTATCCAAGTTTTCTGCTTCTTGTACTGCCAGTTTTTTTTCACAGCTCTTTCAGTTATTTAGAAGATGTTACAATAATGTTCAATCTGAGCACACCACTTTCTTACTGAGGCTGTCTGGGCCACCCCGTCAGCTGGGGGAGTCCCAGTAGTAACTGACTTAAAAACTTGGAAAGGCCCTCTCCAAACAACTGGTTGTTGTGGTACAATCTTCTCTACTTCTATGAGAACTAGGCTAACCACAAACAAGCCTTTTTCCCAGATAATATACCTCTTTTCAACATCTCTGAAACCACGGGAATAAAAACCAACAGGCCATGTCGGACCCTCAGGACCCCACTGCCATATGTGTACTGACAACCCTGAGGAAGCAAATCCCCATTCTACCTGAAAAGGAGCTGTTGAGTGGATAGGGCCTAGGGCCTGATGAGCTGTGGCTCCAAAAATCAACCATTGTAATGCTTTTTCCTGAGAAGGGCTCCAGTCCCATTTTACTCCCTTTCTCAACAAATCATAAAGAGGTTTGGCAAAAATTGAAAAATCTGCAATGTGTTTTTCCCCAAAATACCAATAGTCCTAGAGCTTGTTGGAGTTCTTTTCTAGATTCAGGCATCTTGATTTGATCTAAAGAAGTTAGGGTGTCTGGTGGGATGCATGTCATACCTCCTTTCCACCAGATTCCTAACAATTTTACTTCTTGAGAAGGTTTTTGTATTTTCTCCGAGGGGATCTGCAAACCAAGGCTTTCTAAGTGGGAAGTTATTTTCTGTTGAACACCCCCCACTTGCTGTGTTTTATTGTTTAAAACTTGTGCTAGGGAGTGCTGTGGCTTGTTGCCCAAGGTTTGTGGAAGAGGAGGTGCGCTGGGTTGTCGGTTGGATGATTCCAACACGATGGGTTTGGGACAGGGCCAATTAGAAATTATTTTAGCCAATTTATCATAAGGCAATTTATCCATTATTTCTCGTGGCACTCCCCTTTTCAGTCCTAGTGACCACAGCTTCTGCTGGTTGGAAATTTGTTTTCCCTTTTCTGATTTTTCGTTAGGAGGGGCAATGTGCCTGACTCCTCTGGGTTTTTTTGGTTTGACTTCTGAGTACTTCACTGGTCCATATTTTCTACTGTAACTTATTAACTCTTCTGCTACCCCACTCCATGTCCAAACTTTATGACTGCTGTAATATTGTGTGCTAGGAGTAGTAAAAGGTGAGGAGTCAGTGGAGTCAGTGGAACCAGTTCGATCTCTTGTATATCCAAGAAATCTTTCAAGTCTATCTACCGGAGAGATAGATGCTATTGTTTTTTGAAGAATTGCTGTTGGTTTAAGAAACTCTGGCAAACCTCGAATTAAAGGGGTCATAATCTCAGGTTTGACAGGCTGTTGCATTGGTGACTCATAGCCATAGATTAATTTTCTTTCATGTATCATTTGCAAGCATGCAGCTTTGTGTATATTTTCTAGGAGTTGGTCTGAGGTGCCGACTATTGCCAGAGGGTCACCCCTCTCAAGGGGGTTTAACCCCCCTGCCCAGTAAGCTGCACACTGTGTCAGGGACCATGGAGCATGTGTATTTCCTGTTGTTAAGAAAACTCCATGTCCCCAATAGCCACTTGCTTCTTGTTCACTTAATTTAATTTGGTCGCCCCCTGTGAGGGAAACTAAAAACATACTCCGTCTCTAATTCACTAGGGAGGCGAGAGTATTCTTTCTTCAATTTAGCTAATTCAGTGGCTGTGTATGGAACTTCTTTGGTGGTTATGTGGGGATCATGATCCTCTTCATTTATATAATTATATTCTGTTTTAATGAGAGGTCTCAAGTTGGAGCAACAGTGTTCCCCACAATTTTGCACGTGTACTAATTCTTTCTGAGGGTATATTTGTTTCATGTTGTATATTCCCTTTCCTTCTATTTCTGTGGGTCAATCTGCAGATTTTAAGTTTTTGCTTCGCTCTTCTGCAAGGGAAATCTGCAGCAAATAATTCTGATTTCTTTCCTCTTCTAATTGTTTTTGCAAAGCTTCCACCAAATTTTTCAGGAATTCTATTACTGCTTTTTCTTCACTTACCCGTTCAGAACGGGTTTCTATGGCTGCCGAAAGGCAGGCCTCCAAAACTGAGCAAAGAATGGTTTTATTTCTGCCCAGTTTGTATCTAGCATCATGTTGCAAAGAATATATTCTATCTACAATGTTTTCAAAGTTAAACCAATTTTTCTGTGCCCACCTTTCTCCATCTGGAGAAGGTCTAGCACTATGTTTTGCTAGCAAAGCATAAAATGCATTCTTATCTTTTTCACTCATTTTGTGAAGGGACCAAAACCACTCTCAGGGAGGTACGCTTCAAGTTACACCAAAGGCACAGCTAAAACTGTGTTTCCCTTCGCTTCCCTGGAATGGGCGAGGAGACCAAAACTGCCTGGGAGGTTCACCTTAGTTACAAATGGTTGTCTCCTCAACTACACCAAGCAGCCCAAAACACAAAAACAAAACCTAACTACAGTCCCATCTTTTGCACAATGAGATCCTTTTGTGAAATCCTGATGACAGGGAGTGCTATACGCCTGGGTGTATACAGCTTGCGGGAATTTTCCCTGGCCCCCCTTGCTTTCTAACAGCGCTCACTGAAGTGGCGTGCTAGGTCCAGCTGAGACGAGGGTCCTTCCCCTGTAACAAACTATATAAAACCCGCAACCCCTCTGTCCATCAAGATCCTGTCCATGACGCCAATTTAATGTCACGATCCGCTCACACAAGCGGGGTTCGTGATAGTTCGTTTTAGGGATCTCAGAGCGCAAAAGACACAGCGGGGGACAAACTCAGTTTACTCAATCACAAATGCACCTTTATTTAGTGCCAACAAATGCGATAGTGGGGAGAGAAAAGAGAATAGTAAGAAAGACAGAAAAAGAGGGGAAGGGGATTATAGCTACCAGCATGGAGGGCCGAGTCCTCGAGGCTTTTGAAGATGCCTATAGACGCGATCTTCTCCAGTGGGATGATCACAAAAGTGAGCGGGGGTCTCCAGGGTTTTTATAGTCCTCTCTGAAGCGACAGGCAGTTGGCCAAACAGGTGGGGGAAATCATTGCAGTGTGTTCATTTAGAGAACTCAGAACAAGTCGGTCGTCAGCAGGTACAGTGTCAACCAGTACAAGTCAGCAGGCACAGTCCACTGTGACTTGCCCATTGTTTCTGCTCAGGTTCTGATGTTCCCATATGGGTGCTGGGTTTTTCCATCGAACACACCTGCAGGCAGCACTTGGCCAACATCCCAACAACCTCAGCCAGGCCAGAACTCTTGTATTGAGATTTTAAAGTCCCTTTTAGGGGTTTCAGTCTCTGTCCTTGACGATGGTCGTGAGGCAGATGAGGGATCTTCAGACCGTCTCTTACACACACATCCCATTTCTGTTGCCTTCTCCAGCTCACTGAAACCTTCTGGGACTGCAGTGATGGCCCCTCCTGAGCCAGGCTTCTCTTGCCCTGGGGCAGAATTGTTTTCTGTTCCCTTCATGATGAGCAATCAGATCATTGCTGCCAAAAAAACATGGGTGAATTCAGCCCAGGTGCTGTGACTCTTCCCCTGGCACTGCCAGGCATTTCCTCTCCCAACCACATAAAATATTAACATCCCTCCCCTCCCTTTTCAGAGTCTTGTGAAGAAATGGCAATTTATCCCTAAATCCAATTTACTCTGCTGCCCCTCAAACCCTGCAACCACCACAACAAACATGGAAAGCTGATCATTAGACTTCAGAAGTCAGGGAAAAAGAATTGATTACAAAGAAATCTCTGACCTTTGGAGCTGTTCAGATCAGTGTAACTCCCCCAGCAGCACCTTCTGAATGCACCAGGAAGCTGGATCTCGGATGTCTCCTTGTGCCACTGGAATACAGGAGTTTTCCAGGTTGATACCAATTCCCTCAGGGAAGAGACTTGTGGATCCCGAGGCTGGAGCAGAGCCAGAGGATTTGCCAGGGGAAGGAAAAGGGCTCAGTGGTGATGGGAGCGTTTGCCATGATTGTGCTGTAAATACCCTCAGCACTCACTCCCCTCCCATTGTTCTCCTCTGGAATCAAGGGCAGGCAGGATCAGGGGAAAAAAGGAAAGTAAAATGTCAATACAGGTTGGAGCTTTCTGCAGGGAAACTCTGCAATGGCTAACACACACAGAAAGGGGAAAGTTCTCCCTGAAATACTCAAATTAAAAATCCTTCCAGAGGGAAAGGTGGGTGATATCAGGGATTCAGGCACAACATCACTTCAATCATGGGTTACACTATATATATATATAGATGTATTTATTTATAATTTATGTAGATGTGGCACTGTGGTGTTGGTAAACACATCACCAATCTAAAGAGATCTATGCTTAATAAATAATTAGAGCAGCAGGCTCTTAACTGGCAGCAATTTATTTCATCTGGGATAATTTCATTCATTTCATCCATACAAATAGCTCAGCATATTCTAGAACCTGGAAGAATAAAATTCCACAATTCTGAAGGGACTTTTGTTTTGGAAAAAAAACCAAATTACCTAACCCATCCTGGACATGGTTTTATATCCTAAGCCAAACCCAAATATTATAACCCAAATCCCTCCCTGGGAGGGTGGTGAGGGCTAGGATGGAATTCCCAGAGCAGCTGTGGCTGCCCCTGGATTCCTGGAAGTGTCTCAGGCTAGACTGGAGCAGCCTGGGACAGTGGGAGGTGTCCCTGCCCATGGCAGGGCTTGGGAATGAGAGATTTAAGGTCCCTTCCAACCCATCCAGCGTGGAATTCCATGGTTCTGTGAACATTTGAAGGTACCGAATCCTCATTTGCCTCCACCCACCATGCCACCGACGCCACATAGAGCAAATAGACTGCCCTCATCACACAGCGCACCCGTATTAAAAACACAAATCACCCATAAATTTTAAAAATAATTACAAACTGACCAGAAAAGAAAAAAAAACAACTTTAGTCTCACAGACAAAGAAAAGCAAGAACAAATGACACAAGCTAAAAAAGCTCCTTTGTACAACCAACTGCCGGCAAAAAAAACACACTACGCCCTTTTCACTGACGGTTCCCGTCGCATTGTAAAAATGAACCATAAGTAGAAAGCAGCCATATAAAACCCCACACAACAAGTTGCAAAAGCCACTGAAAGGAAAAAAAAAATCGTGTCAGCTTGCTAAACTCAAAGCTGTCCAATTAACCCTTGACATTGCTAAAAACAAATTGTAGCCAAAGCTCTACCTCTACACTAATTCGTAAATAGTAGCCAATGCTCCGTAGAGTTGGCTAAAAAAGTAGAAAAAGGCCAACTAGCAACGTAAAAAAAAACAATCTAGGCTGCTGACGAAAAAAAAAACATTGCCACTCGCGTAAAAAAATTACCTGTAAAAATCTGCCACGTAAATCCCCATGTTCCCAAGAATCGAGCTAATAAAAACCACCAAAATAATAAGCAAGTCAATCAAGCTGCCAAAATAAAAGTATCAAAAATAAATTTCAATTAGCAAGACAGAAAAAAGTTGTTCCTAGCTCAATAAGCCCATAATGCCTCGAATCATCAAAGCAGAAATGCCACCTCTAAGTGAGCCCAAAACCAAGAAGTAAATTTAACCATAGACAGCATTTCTCAAGTTATCCATAACTATAAAACACATGCTGCAATCAAGCAAGCCAAGCAAGTAAAGCCCTTAGAGTATAGAAAGCAGTAGTCCAAATATAAATATAAAAAAACCTAACTAATTAAATACATCACCCTTCCCCAAACCCACCAGGGCAGGCGCTATGTACTAACCATAGTAAAAGCCATCACTAAATAGTTAAAAACCTACCCTGTGCCTCATGCTACTGTCCAAAACACCATCCTGAGCCTAAAAAAACAAGTCCTGTAAAAACACAGCACCCCTGAAAAAATCAAATCAAACAATAAAACCCATTTCAAAAATTGTCTTATAAGCACCTAAGCTAAAAAACACAGCATTAAGTAAGCATGCCATATTCCTTATCATGCACCAGCGGTCGAAAAAATTAAACAGTGCAATAACCTGCTTAAAACTACCTTAAAAGCACTAAGTAAAAAAAACTTTCAAAACCTAAAGTATTAATTTAGCAAAAGCCACATAGCTAGTAAACACTCAAAGTTCCACCAACCGAGCAAATCCTGCCCAATCTAAGCCCGTGCAAACAACAACAAAAAATAAAGTTCCAATAGTACACATGAAAAGTATACTGAGAAAAACTGTTTAAATTAATCCTGCCTCCAGCAAAAACAATCCCATCCGTGAAATTGACTTCGCTCAGAAACGAAGTTGCACCTGAGAAAAGCCCGTGGCATTTTATATGATGGCTTGTTCCAGAGG